>NW_022476213.1:0-12956 GCF_009193645.1 Aspergillus pseudonomiae
CAGTCTCCGGGTACTGGCTCTACAGGCCAAGTTTAACTTTGTTTTCAGTAATGAACCCATAACGGAACAGCACTATTTGAACTTCTGCATCATGCTAGATGGATGCAAAGATAGAATGAGTGATAAGCAAATGTCAAGCGTGGCTTCAAGTGGTATAGAATGGGGGATTACGGATCAGCATCAAACTCGGGAAGATGTTTCCAATATTAGTTGGAGTGGACAAGCCTTCTCGGAGCTACAACAGATGTTACGACTATTAATCTGGGATATACAAACTGAAGGATATGCAAAGTTTGACTAGGAGTTGTGATTCTAGACTAGAACTTCAGCCACAGTATAATAAAATATTGAAGGGTGAAAAAGATAATGTAAGGTGCCTACTCTTTCTTTAAACACGAATAGAATTAGCCTACAACGAGCCAATCGAAGCTAAATCATGAACCCTATCAAGGGCAGTAGGCGAGGCTGAAAGACCTCACTTATCTTAACTGAAGCTTAACTGTTGTATGTCCGTATCCGTGTTCACCACTCTTTTCTTGGTTTGTTGGGTTAGTACCCTCGCCGCTTTGTCTTTACTCTTTGTCCTGAAGCTCACCCGAAGGACACCACCATTCCACTTTATTGCTGATATGTCCTTTACCAGCGCTTTCTCCAATTTTATTTACCAGAGTCTTACCAAATGCTACACTATCCGCCCTTGTTTCTTTGTCATAAGGGCAGACCTTGCCTTTATCAGGCTTCCCGATTTAGACTACTCCGTATTCTGCGGTGACGGCGAATTACTGCATCCGGTATAGCGTGCCTAATCGGGGAAAGCGCTTCCCTGCCGCTTGGCATCAAGGTGCGTGGTCTATATAAGCACCCGGCACCAAAATCCTGCACAGCTTGCTACGTGATTTATAGGGAGCAGACACCATCGCTATATCTTCCCAAGAGGTCGGGAGATTGGCTCACGAGGGGAACCATGCACCCTGGTCCGGGACCTTTGTTGCGCTTGTCATGACAGCCCAGAATATAACGGTACGATTGCAGAAGCCAACTTGATCAAAGGCTGGTAAAATTTGTAATGTCACGAAGGCCAATCAACCCAGTCGCTGGTCGTGATTACCTCTGAGTACAGCTGAGACAATAGGCATCAATTAAAGCAGGCATACTCATCCTCCTTACTGCTCCGCCCAACCAGCGAACTAGTTTTACCGCCAGCAAGTTCTTGAGCGACTTGACAGCGATGTTGTATAGACACTATACGCCGCACTAGTGATGCAAATGGACACCTGGACGATGAGCTGACAGCTTGCTAGAATAAGGCCTATAACTAACAATAAAAAACGCCATAGTTGGGTGGAGCACACAACTTAGTATCGGCCTAATAAACCAAGGATCAAAAATGCACTACTCAATGCTCCCAAGAGTGGTAATGGTTGGTCTCCAGGTTATGCTGATCCGACATTGAGAAGTCTACTATTATGTAGTGATAAAATGCAGATGTGGCTCATGTTAACCTATTACCGAGAACCTTTGTGTGAATCGGGATCCTGAAGATGACGTAGCGGTATAGCAGAGTACTAAACTCGTTTCTTTGCGGGCATATAGTAGAACATAAGCATTGTCTAGGTATACTTCCCCAACCCTGACTATTAGTATGGCTTTCCTCAATGAGGAGCAAGTCACATGCTCGTGGAACATCCAATCAGCGGGTAGATCCACAACTGGGCATTTGTTCAGCCGGGCTTGTCACGTGCACTGGATCACCCCGCCGAGCCCCTCACTAAAATTCCCCTTGACTTTGGTTCGTATTTATTTTCTTGGTTTGACTAGCACAGAGTGACTGCCTCAGCTTATAGCATTGTTACAGCACAATGGCATATGAAACGCTAACAGAGGAGACACAAGGAATCGTTGCGTCTATCAAGCGCATCATCGATGAGAAAAGAGCAGATATCGGCCAACACAAGCATGGTATTGGCTGGGAGTACACCGGTTCAGATCTTCTTAACCTGACTGATAAACTGAAAAATGAGTTGAATAACAGTGACTTCCAAGTGAGCATCACTCTTGACACGCACTGTATCATTCTAACACTATTTCCTAGGTTTTCAAGATTAACGTACTTCACCTTGTCCATAACGGGTCGATACAAAATAGAACTGGACATGTACTTGTTTTCCCATTGAATGGATCTGCAAATTTCGCGCCAGACGAGCCCTTACTAGCATGCCACCATATCGAAAAAGAAAGGACTATTTACGGGGATCATCTTGATCTTATCATTGTGTCATTGAAAAAGAGATAATTCAGCGTTATGGATATCTTTTCTGGGTTGTGCATTGTGAACGGCCATGATACCTCAAATCGAAGCTTGCATGTCGGATATATGTGGCTGGTGTAGATCAAGTACTGGATTTAACGAAGAACGTGTTTGTTAAAGAGATTGCGTTTCAAGTGTTTGTTGAATTCGGTGTACCATATTGCCAACAGCTGTAGCTATTTCCGGGGATGAAAGACGAATGCTGTGTGGGATGAGTGAGATAGACATGTTCGGTTGCTGGTCTGGGAACAATAAATCTCCGGAGGGATCAACTGGCGGAGCCAGGACATTTGGCTGCTGGTCTGGGAACAATAAGTCTCCGGAAGGATCAACTGGCGGAGCGAGGATATTTGGCTGCTGGTCTGGGAACAGTAGAGGCCCAGAAGGGTCGATCGCTGGAATAGAGGGACCTTCCAGCGCGTTGGGAATCAGCTGTGGTCCTAACGAGTATATAGCCTGAGCTGAACTGTCAGATCTATAGCCTTGAGTCGGGAGAGTAGAAGAGAAATAACTGTCCGCGTTTGTGTTTGACCGAGATTCTGGCGAGTGGAGAGAAGCATTATGGTTTGGACCACGGTTCATTGAAGGAAAATTTGTGGATTCAGTTGACTGGCATTGGTGAATATCTTAATAACATTAGTAACGTGACAATAGACGCGATTTAGTCACAGAAAGCTTACCACTACCTAAGTGGAATGTTGCATTCTTATTAGAAGGTGTGCTTGAAGATATGTCATTCCGCGAGTTAGGTAGATGATATTCCGCACTTGTCCACCCTTCCGTGTCCATCAATGGACTTTGTTGTAGCGATATGGTATCTGGCGCAGTTCGCGGCATCCCCGTGGGCCAAGTACTTCTCGCCTCACCCCGGTTCTCGGTATCAGGCACTCTGGGCTGAGGGGCAGAAACTAGAACATATCAGTAGGTATCAGCCATTTACCCATGGAGAGAAACTAACCTCTAGATGTGTCAAGATCAATATATCTCTCTGTACTCCATCGAGGTTGTCTAGAATACGTACGAAACGCGACCCCATTTCCAGGATCCTCCGCGTTGAAGTGATTTCTGCTTTCGTAATGGAGAGGCTCTAGGGGGTCAGCAGATTTTCTAAGCGAATTCGAAGATCTCCTGCCTTGGAGTCGATTGGCAGGGGGTGGTGTAACAGAATCATTGCTACTATTGGCACTTCCCTGACCTGCTAATGATTCTTCGTTTTGAGGATTGCAACGCGGTGAATTGTGTGTATTCGGCAATTGATGGTTTCGCGGTCCTGTATCGAAATGAGTTTATTTGGGAAGCGCCAGCGCAGTGTACATCGAATCTTACCAACAGCTGCGCCCAAAGCGCTACCCGCGATATCCCAGACCTGCGTAGATGTGGATGGATTGTCGACTCCTTCTCGTTGGTTAATCTCGATGACATCCTCACTGTCGTTTGCTCTCTGTGGCGATTTATGTACTAAAGTGTTTCCTGCGAGTCGTTCTGCATTCGCGCCCGCTGTAGCGGTGGGAGAGGCATGGTTCACTGAAGAGCTACGAGGTATGTTTGCTTTTTGTCTTTTATACCCGTGCGTCTTATATTCTGTTGAATTGATCAGGATGGCTTACAAAATAGGCCAGGGTAGGTTATACTTAGTGTTTCAAGCAAAGCCCTCTTTTTACCTCCACGGATGGTATCATATGAATCCACATAGAGCTTCTTTTGAAGTCCGTCAGACACAAACTCCCCTAGGCTTCTTAGATTGTAATCCTCCACAATGCGCTCGATCCCACATTTAAGGAGCTGGTTGCATTTTTCTTGGATTTCGCCACGGTTGCGCCTATCATAGTAGCTAAGGAGTGTTAGTGTTGGAGTAACGCAAAGATAGATAAACATACGTTGCCTCATGTACGGTCTGCGGCAAAGCAGCAAGAAATCCATCACCGCCAAGGATTTCACTCCAATCAGCATAAGTGCGTCCTTCAAAGACAGCCTTCTCAAGGCTTTCCGTATCGATTCTTTGCTCTTCATCGATGGATGGATATTGATGTTGAATCACTTCCACAAGTAAGCCAGACCCGTTCCTAGACCATCTTTTACCTGTATGATAACCATATTGGACAGCACTTCGGAATATGTTCAGTTTTTCGAAGCGGCCTTTGATTATGTTGACCTCGACTGTACCTCTCCTTTGTCCCAATCTACCAACAGCTATACCCCAGTGGTACTCCGATGAGACGTTTGCTTTCTCGATGAAATACTTATCAAAATCGCTACTCCAATCCCTCAATGTACTTCTCAATGTGGCCGAGATCACAATCTGGGGTAGTGATTTAACATCATTGCCGCTGGGCGCTGTGGACTCCTTGTTCTTTTCTGGATTTCTCCTGAATGAAAAACAGCGATCGAGAAACAGCTTCTTCGTAATAGGAAGGATGTCGATACGACTTTGAAGCTGCTCATTAGAAACTGTCTTGTTCCTTTCTAAAAACTGAACCAAGTCGCTCAAAATTTTATCAAACTCGATAAGTGCGGAATTGTTCAACGACGACTCCATAACGATGGTATACAGTAAATCTGTCTCTAGCAGGTCGCAAATTGTCGGTGAAGAGCAGCGCAGTAGCCTTTTGTCGTGGTTACCCCTCTTTCCAGAATACCCCTGTACCTCTTGCATATACACTATACCTTTTTCACTCGTTTCCTGTCGCGCCGACAGGAAACGAGTGAAAAAGGTATAGTGTATATGCAAGAGATGTGATGCTTCCCTGTACCTATGAATAGATACGAGAAAATGGTCGTCGTAGGGTTGGCTTGCACGGTCGCTGGGTTTCTCAAAATTGGCAAGCATTTGGCGATTGGAAAATGTATAAGACAGTTGTATCCCTTATGTTCAAGTGCATTCTGATACACAAAATAGTTCTCTTGTTCAAGCGAAACTCCTTCTATCATTCTACCCTGTGTATCTTTGTCTTCCAGCCATGTGTTCCTATACAGCTTCAGGACTTACCTTTCGAGGTTGCCATCGGGATGAAGCCCACAGATTTGAAAAGCGCTATTATAAACGATGCGACACTGCTAAAGCCACCGGCACATTCTGTACCGACGCCAACTTCGATCCGAGTCTTGGTATATTCGGTGACACCTCTAGACGCGGCGCTTGTCCTCGTTGCAGAGACTCGGGCATATCTGTAGATACTGTTGTGGAATCGGTGCGTTCACAAGTTTCCTTGTTCGATTGGATCTATTTTGATTAACTGTGGACAGGGCGACTTGGAATGACTTTCCTTGTCGACTGTATGCTTCACCAACGCCAAGGCGGACTTCATGTTGCAGGGTTCCGCGAGATGGAAAAAAAGGGGGGTGGGTCAATGGGTGTGGCTAGCCTGGTTCTATTCAATTTATTACTCTCCAATGACATGAGCAGCGTGGGGCGGTAAAATAGATCAGGCTAAACCATTCTGAGTAAGAGCTAAAAGCCGATCCCTTTGTACGAGACTCCAATCATTTTAAAGAGAACAATCCATCCCTATCCAGTTCTGGACTTCTTTGTAGCAATATCTTTCCATATTACCTTTCTCCTCCCTACCAAAATGGTTGGACGTCCTGTTGAATCCAACCTATCCGCTAGAAAACCTCAGTATTCATTGATTGCTGTGGGCACAACAAGTGCAGTTTTTGCAATCGATAGCTACTCTGTGCTAAAACGCCGCCCTGGGCCTACAGACGATTTTGCTTGTCAAGCATACAACATCGAAGTCCGCGCTTACGAACGGTTGGGCGATCATCCTCGAATCGCGAGAATTCGGGAGGTTACAGAGGATGGAATAGTTATCGAACGAGGCGAATGTCTGCGCCAGAAGATTCAGAGTAAGGAGTCGCAGGTGACAATGCAGACAAAGCTCCGCTGGGCCCAAGAGGCTGCAGAGGGTTTGCACTACATACACACCAAGAATATTATCCATGCGGATGTTGGCTGTCACAATTTACTTTTAGACCAGTCGGGCCATATAAAATTTATTGATTTTGGTGGCTCTGGTATCGACGATGAAGTTGCAACAGTCTGCTACGAATGGTGTAGCTATCGGCCAGGGTCTGATCCCGATATAAAAACCGATATCTTTGCTTTCGGCTCTACACTGTTTGAAATAGAGACAGGTGAGAAGCCTTACCAAGAATTGGAAAAAACTCTTGGACCTGGAAAATTGATAAAAAGAGTGGAGCATCTTTTTACCATGGGGGAATACCCGAGAGTGGATATGCTTGTACTTGGTGGCGTTATTTTACATTGTTGGAATGGGGATTACTGCTCAATGGATGAGGTTTCTCGAGATATAAACGCGTGCTGCCAGGGTATGCATGACACAGGTGATATTGTTGCTCGTCGCTCTGGAAGATGTGTTATGTTCTAATAATGTGTGGCACCTAGTTAAACTTAGTTCTCCTTAGTGCGGTAAGAATTGATGATCAAAGACTATTCATCTTCCTGAACGAATAGATACCTTGCTATAGGTAGTCGCTCTAATCAAGACATGGACAGTTTTGGGATATCTGCTGATCATCTTGAAATGGCTAGATGAATCGGTATTCTACGTACATATTCTTTAATATCCACATCCTATGCCACACACCGCAGCTGTAAACTGTCGGGTATCTGATAGGAGGTTTCTTTTTAGCTGTCTAACTATTCCCCGTTCACTATCCTTATTGCTCACAGTGACTTGCCCTGCCGAGATTCCGATGTTACCTAGCAATAATTTGTAAAATAATGAAGTCAGCCAAAAGAAAATGAAGCCACTTGATAGGACATGTAAACAAATCAAGGCATGTTGAGAGCCCTTCTTATCCCGTAGAATAATGACTTCTGGATGGGTGTGATGCACGTTGGCTTATAGGGTTATGGTTTATCAAGGCTAGTATAGTTCCCTACATAGTATTGGATTATTATATTTATAAGGCCAACGCAATCCTGATCCTTCATAGCATATACTTCTATACAACAGACGGGCCCAATTCCAAAATTGTACATCTGTCTAATCATGTCTTGGTTGAGTGCCTTAATTCGCTGGCTGGGATGTGAAGACTCCAATCAACTAACTTCTCTCTCCGGCGAAGTACCTCTCTATGAGGAAAGAGTTGTAAGTTTAAACTATATGGTAACTGGGAAGTGTCTAATATAGTATTTCGGATAGACCACCACTGTCAAGTATAGGAACGAGGAGAAGATCATTTCTGAAAGCCACATCATCGTGGGCGTTAATCAGAGAGCTGACGGTGGCTTTGGTCAGGGGATGGAGGGGATCAAGAATTTGACTACTGATAGTGCGTCCGACAGAAGTACGATGCAGCACTCTAGGGATAGTGTACTTTTCCTCCCGAGCCCGGATTTACCAGAGACAGTAAGTGGCTGCTATCTTAACGCCTGGGCTTGGACATGCTGATCTAAAGATAGGTTACAGAAACTGGCATGGCGTGCTTACCCTATGCTGGATAGGTCGACCAGAAGTCAAATTGAACTACTTGGCTATGCAGGCATTCTTACATATCCTGGTTGAGAGTCTATTATGTTGCTTAGTGTAAAATACGGAGAGGAAAGTGCTGTTATGCGCTGCCCCGTGTCATTCTTTCACAAGAAGGAGCAATATGGGTTAAGGCGGGATTTGGGTTTCCGCCTAACCAAAGATGAATGGTTTGATATTGGGCGGTATGGATTTGACTGGCATTGAATACCTTGTAGATATGAATTTATAAGACAAGGGTTCTTGTCTTGTAACATACTTATCATGACAATCATGAATAGCCTTCCTTGTAAAATTCTTTTGCTCTGGCTCTTACTGTTTATCTTTTTCCATCTTACACGGCCCTTTTTTAAGAGAAGATATTTTCCTGATCGTGAAGCAACTACAATTCCTCACCATCTGCATGACGAGTAGCATGAATCCTGTACGTTCTCACGGAAGGTTGTCAAGAGGTTGGTTACTAAGCTCTTAGAAGAATAGAAAACGCCAGAACACTGTTGCAGGAACGAAGGACTCGTCCCAAGAAAGAAACCTTAGCTGATGAGTTATAGCAAAAGGTTACCTCTTTTGAAACACATGAAAAAGACCTAAACAGTCCCACAAAACTAATAGAGCTCCTGTAATGACATCTTGATTGGGGGAAGAGAGAAGTAATATAGAGAAAGAAGGTCAGCTCGATAATCTGTCTGGACATTTTAGTATACCAAACCCCTGTCTAGGGCTTACCTGAAAGGTTGCGGTTAACTGGAAAGGAGTCTTCCTTTGCTTTTCTTACCTTTTTACAGTGAAGTCAGATCATATGGCAGCCTTGTATGCTTTTGCACGGAGAAGTACATAAATATTTAGCATAACTTATCAATTCTTCTCTTTGTTCCAATTTCATATTCTTTGGTATCAAAATGTCATGTCATAGCAAAAGTAAGAATCCAATAGCCAGTGGCCATTGCACTATGCCTCCAATTCATAGTAAGTATTAATAAAGGTCCAAAGTGAGGGTTCAGTTATAATAATAATTATTACGCAGGTCACAGCTATGTAATTTCTACTGAGAATACGGCCGAGTTGTTAAACACCCAAAAATGGCTCCTTTACAAGTTGCCTCGTGCGGAACTTGAAGCTCTTGTTGCTGTATGGTGTGGAACTGCGCTTAACAAAAGAGACGGTGGGCTGGTTTAATAGCCGATATTATTTGCGAAAAGCTTGTGCTGATTACTAGTAGTTGGTCAAAAGCACATCATGAATACTCTCCAAGACACAATCAAAAACACCGGCTCAATCAATGCTCTTCGTCAGAGTGCGAACGGAATCAAAGTATTACAAGGATCGAGATTCAAGCAGTTGATAGATGATCTTTTAATGTTGGAAGAATATAAAAAGAGCGCAGCAGACGGTTGTTATGGTAAGCAGATCCACGATCGATAACTAGCCGTGACTACGTTAACAGAATAATAGACATACCCACAACAGTCAGGATTGCATCGATCTACCTTCCCCCAAACATACCGAATGAGAACGTGTCATATAAAGATAAAGGCTACGTGAACAAAGAACTAGGGTTTTGGACATTGGTGGACCCCTGGGATCCTATCAGGAAACTGTATTTCTCCATCCAAGAGGCGGAGCGAACCCGTTTGTGGTCTCGAAATATGCTTGAAAGGCTACAGTATAACACTTTGGCTCAGATTTCAGGCTGCCTTTTGAAGTATATTGAACCACGTTTCTCATCCTTATACTCTTATAGGCATCAAATAATCCCAGGTTGGTGGCCTGAGACTGTATGTTTCAGTGATACACATGATAAAGTTGGTAAGACATGCCTCCACGATAAACATTCAATTTCTAATATATCAATGAATAGAATTGGCTGCATTGATAACTCACTTAATATTCAATTTGCACCTCCAAGGGTTCAGGGTTAGCCATGCAATAAGTGCTATGAATCATTTGTATTTTTATAACGATGACAAGAAGGTCCTTGATTCGATACTCTTTGTTCGAGAGTCAGAGGAATCATGCTGGAGGGACCGTCACGGTACGTTTTCTAGAGCAGTAGTAGTAAGAGGCAGGAATGTTATCAAATGCTGACAGACTTAGCAACTGAACCCAATCCTAAAAAACAGTCTACTGGAGTATTACATTCTTCTATTTCCGGTATAGACACGGTTAGATCGCCTTGCTGTGTTATCCTGGGAGTCAACAGCCAAGGGAAGAATTTTTGTATAACGTCGAAATCAATTAATCGTGCCAACCTCAGACTATCGGACGCCGAGGAGAGTCTTAGGCGAGAGGTATGCAGAATAGAGAAGCAACAAGAAACTGACCTATCACACATCCAGATGGAGTCAGAGTAAGACAATTGAGTGTGTCAATAGCACCACACTTTGTCAATGGATGTCTACCTTCTTGAGTTGGGCATTATCCATCACACTAGCTTCTTGTTTTCAGCCCTGGGCATCATGTATTACTAGCCAACATCACCGAATCCTACACATGCTGGTTACAGAGCAAGTACAAACAGAGATATACAGATACTAGCACTAGCCAGTAGCCTTTCTTAGTAAACAAATCTCTCTTATTATTTGATTGGGTGTGCTTTTACTTAGGCATTATATATCTCCTCTTTGTTGTTCAGTGGGAATACATGGGGTTATTGCATATGCACGACGTATGTACGAGGTGTCAGGTGGTAATGTATTCCCCTTTAGGATAACAAATGCACCTTTTATATACGTAAGGCTACATTTAATACATTAAATTACTTATATATGTTCCCTAGCCAGGTAAACAAATGGCAAGGCTGCCAATGATTGATTTCCACCTATTTAATCCAGACATGTACCACACTTCTTCCTATATACAAGCCGTTACTTTTGGTATACATTTATTCGGCCTCTTTAGAAAGACCAAGTCCTCTATAATTTATACCGTGACAAGGCTCACATCATATTTCTGTTGAGCAGATCGTTTCGCCGACGATGTCTGACCGGGTATGCGACTGGCCTCCGCCACTCGCCTATGGAGACGCTTTTTTGTTGATCAATTTACATGTCTACCAAAAATTTATCCGTCGAATATCAACCAACATGGATCCATATTGGGAAGCACTAGCCAAAGATATTGATACAGCTCTTCGTGAGAGATATATCCATAAAAGACTCAATCTCTTGGTACAAAGCCTACAGTATCTAATGGTATCTATACTTCCTCAAGAAGCTCGTGCTCGTATCACGAGTGTCCTAGATATTACTGCCATAGGCTGCGAGATACAGGAGGAAGTCTTCTGTCCTGCCAGCTTTCTGCGGTCGTTGGCTTCACTTCTTCAATTCTTATCACGCTGTGATAGAGAGCGGTACTCCACAGAAGTTATTCATAATCTACGGGACGGCGAGAGTCAGAGTAGCGAGGTAATTGCGTATAAGTTACGTGAATTCCTTGAAGTATCAGTGGAGATCTATTTCGTACGTATGCCTTTTTCTACTTTGATAAAACTAACGCTCATTCCGCGAAGGCCAGAGACGAAGCTTATCTTTCGGATGCTCGGAGAGAGCTAATGAATGGAAGTATAAAAGTATTGCAATGTTTTCTCTCCGGCGCGCTGGAGCCAGTGGAGGTACACAATTCTAGAGAATGGTACCGCAATGTGCTCTATAGACACCATAATCCTAGGTTGACAGTCAGCGACTTGGCACGTGAACATCTAAGCTTTCTCTGGGCAGAATCGCGTGCCCAACTACCGGAAACGCTCGACATAACCCGCCATTACCTGCGGGATTTATGGATCGCGTTCCATTTCTCAATCGACCTTGAACTTCGTTGCCGAATGCTAGAAAACACTGGCAATACCGTCGACAGGCTCACAACATACCAAGCGTCTGAGGATTTTTTCCTAGCCATCTTTGAATGTAGCGAACAGGAAGATGACAAATCGAAATCGAATGCGTGCGGGAATGCCCTGAAGGTTACGCAAGAAGCCCTTGACAGTTCTACCTCATCGGCAACTCAGCAGAAGAGTGATTGTCCACGGTATCTTGTACCTTTTGCGGATATTATACAGTCCTTAAGACAGCAGCTGGAGGAGGCTACGTTGGGATACATAGGGTATTATATCACCTTGTCACCATTCGAGACATACCAGGCGCGAACTGGCATGCCAACAAATACCAGCTTTTTTCGATACAGCTGTACAGATCAAGTCGCCAGGCGAGTAGCTCAGCTTACTGTATTGCATTTCCATGTCTGGGGTGACACTTTCCTGATGGGCCCGGATGACCGCGATGTAGGAAGCTTTTCCTCTCGTTGAATTGAGACATAGCCAGCCTCTCTATATTACTTGATATTTTTTTGGTTTTTGGTCGAGAAAAGCTTGGGCGGAGAAACACATAGCATATAGTTCTTGTATACTATATAACTTCATTTTTTTCCTTGACTCTGTCAAGTGTAACCATAAATCAGGTACCCATCACATTGAAGAGAAGACATTGGTAGATAGGGAATAGATTTATGCTGGCTTTCATTGCGCTGTCGGTAAGGGAATAACATTACACCGATGACGGGTACTCCTTTTTCCGAGGTACTAGTTTCTTTTCCAGGGCCCGATTGACCTGGCGGAAGCGACTTCGTGCGCTCTGACAGGAGGCGCTGATCTCCATGCAATATACTTAACATGACCACTACGACTCAGTCTCAGTCAACAAGATCACCTAGTTCCAATAATGACGCGTCACAAGTACCCAAGCATGAAGATTTGATTTAAGTTATATGAGAAATGCGTAATAACAATGAAAGGAGATCCGAAAGCAAGTATGACAAACAATGAGCCGTGGCCTATATCTCCCTAACCTTCTTTTGCCTGTCCGAAGCCAAGGGTGTTTCACAAGCTGCTTGCCTTTTGCGTGCTCTAGAACGCTCATGGGGCCTGCCACGATAGAGATATTGATCCACCAACTCCGGGGTATACTCTTCAAGCTCAGAGTGCGAGTACCACTGTACCTGGAGGCAAAGGAATGTCAAGCTGCCCTCTGGCGTTGATCGGTGTTTGAGGATACGTGTTATATTGCCGTCCTCGTCATCAGATTGGTCTGCCATGGTGGAGTTGGGCCGCTGAGTGTCATCGGTTTGGGTGTCCGCTGTACAAGTTAAACAAAACATCCCTC
>NW_022476214.1:0-12339 GCF_009193645.1 Aspergillus pseudonomiae
CCTCTGGCCCCCAAGCAAACCAATAACAGCATTCACCTTACCTACTGGAGGTACCAACTTGAAAGTACTGTACAGTCTAAACCAACTCGCATTGGTCCGAACGCGGCAAGTCGAAAATGGTTAGACTCGGCCATGCGGGGCTCGTAGGGTGACAGCTTCCCTTTCCGTTGCTCCGGGGAAAGGATTCTCGATACCAATGATGCGTCAGCATTATCGAAATTGGTTTGTCCTTGGGTATTCAAAAAGTTAAGGGTCATGGCGAAAACCAGATCAAGATCATCCGTCGATTAATTTGCCCTTAGTCCTGAGCTCGCTCTCCGTTGTGACCCCTTGATTTACCGTTCTGCTCGGGTTGTACAGTGCCCCCGGGTCCATGGGCCCAGATCAATGATCAATGGATCTGGAGTTGTTCAAGTGTTACGCAGGGTGTCAATGCCCCAGCGGATCGGAATTCCCACATGTTTGGTTATTGGTTGGGACGGATCACAAGAGCAGCTGCCGAGCCATAGAAGTGGAGGGGTAATCTCGTAACTTCTCATCATCTGCGGGGTGGAAACTTTGAGTCTCTTAGATACTCTACTGCTTTAGGCTCAGATTAAGGTGTGCCTAATAAAATCAAATACAATACAATACAAACAAAATAAACTGCGGGAGAGCACCAGTGGTCGGGTTGAAAACATTCCCCCATGATGATTCCAATGCTGTTTGCGGAGGTTACAAACAGTATAGTACCTCATTCGGTAGGAAATATCTCGATGTGCCTACACAGTCGATGTTGTCGTGGGAGATATTAAGATTGATAATAATACATGGTAATAAGAAACAAGGTACAGTATTGGGCAGTTATGGGCAAGGGTCGAAAACTAAAGACTCGGCAGTACAAATCACTTACCGAAGGGAGTAAAAGCGCTAGCCGATGACAGCCCACGTTTTACCACAACTGACAGGTGAAAATTCTTTGATTACTTCATGCATATATTATGCTCATCGCTCAGAGTATGGTCCTAACTTGCCTAAGAGAGTAAATCATGTTTCATCGCTCTTTTTGATCATCACGGAATCTATTCTAAGCTTCGGCCAAGTAGCAAAATGCGATCAAATAGTACATGCTCTAGGACTTCTCCACGACTGTGGGGGGTTTTTGCGGGTAGAACTCTGTTGCGAACGAGAAGAAGACTGTGGTTTTTTGCGGCCACCTATCATAATGAAGGGAGGGGCAATGTGGAGAGAGGTCGGCAACGCGAACATCAGAAAGTCTAGTACGTACGACCACCTCCTCCGGAGTACGGAGCACTGTGTACAGTGTGCATTGGAGAATGATCAACGCTCGGCTCTCCCTGCCCGGGTTTCCAGGCACTGATTCGCCTCTCCCGAGACGGCCACACGGAAGCCCGGGCATCTCTGTTAACCGTGACGAACACCGAGGTTATGGTTAATCGTCCCTGTTTATAAGGTTATCTTCCCTTCATCCTGTTCCTGTTCCGAGTGCGTGCTTTGCTCTTCTACGTTCACCTACGGAGTACGTCGGGAAAACGGATCGTCACCTGTACAGCGCGGCCTCAGGCACGCCTCCTACTAGGTACTGATTTAGTGGTGGTTAGCGGCTACTGAGGATCATCTAACTCGTCGAAACTCACACCATCTTATTTCTTAGTTGACTCTGGTACCGACTTCGAACCCACTCTCTCCTTACCACTTGCGTTAGCCTCTAATAACGTACTCTTGGTTCCTTCCTTCGCCTGTGTTCAAATAAACACCCCCCTGCTCATACTACGTGGGTACTACGTCGGACCTACTGCGAGTACTCTGTACTGTACGGAGTACATCCATTGTCATAATTTATACACAGTAAATTAGGGTACGGAGCTTACGCCGGAGGCTACATTGATCGTCGCAATCCACATTCACTGCAACTTCAGTGTAACATAGCACAATCTCATCAAATCTCGACTGACTGGACTTGCTTAAAACAGCAAAGCTGGGTTGGTTCTTGTGCCGCACCCGGTGGGCCTGATTTTCATTCCACCGCTACTCTAGTGCGCGAACCACTTTCAGTGTGGGTTTGGTTTGACTTGACGGCTTATCTGCGAACCAATGGTGATTGATGACTGACTAGGATGAATACTAGTATACCGGTCGGTATCCCTGCTCTTCCACTCCCCAATTCCACACTAAGTGATGGCGCGTTTGATACCCCTGTTGGGATTCTAGCGTTGCTTCGTGACAGTCGACTCGGAACATTCAGGCTATGAACGCCTCTTTCGCTAGCCTGTCTTGATCATGTAGCAGCACGCCGCTACGCCAGTAGTCCATATTCTGGAGTACCCATAAAACCAGTTACCTGCGACACGAGTTAGGATACTGTCTGGAAACAGGTGGCGGAGAGACTTTTGTTTCGATGCATGCTATTTTGAACCTTATTATCGTATCCTAAACCCCCTTTCTGTTGCAGGATTACAGATCATGATTCTAGACGCACGGCTGAACATACAACCTCATGCATGACACTATCTATGTTGAGGTACGTATACGTCACCCCAAGGCCAGCTTGAGGACTAGATCGCCAAACCCGGATAATCCACCAAGGTATACCGGCCCCTATCCTATCACAGCTCCGTAATATATCGATGCTATACAGTCTGTCGGGAGCAAAGGGTGGACAAATAAAAGTGTCATCCGCTTCAGGTTTACCCTATACCAGCAATTGATATATCTGTCGCCAGTACCCTGATACAGATATGGCATGACACAACATGAAGTAACACTCAGATGCCGTTACCGCCTGCTGTGATTTGTCCTATCCCAAAATTGTACAACAAGCAGAGAAGATAAAAGGTTATGGTTTAAATAACACGATCTGGATGGTTCCGTACGACGTTGACACATAGTAATGGTTGGATCCACCATGGCTGGAGGAAAACCAGGAGTTTGTTTTGCAAATAATCAATAATCCACCACATACAACAGGATGTAAGATATAGAAATGAGTGCGAATTCTACCAATAATGGAGATATAATGATTAACAATTCAAATCATAAAACAGGAGTTCATAGCTTCAGTTACCGTCGCTTTTCATATGAGTACCATCACAGCTTACAATGCAGGATCTGAAGAGATCAGAACAGAATAATAGTAGTAACGTGCATGACTACAAACACAAATCATCTTTAATAGACCGTCCACTCACGGCTCCACCAAGCGCCCATCCCCAGCAAGAACACGACAAGGCTACCGTCGCGGACTATGTCCTGGAAGAGTTGAAGCCAAAGCATTATCCCGGCAGCTCTCCCAGTCCGACCCTTGCTCATTAACCTCGCGCCAGTCAACACCACTTCTCCCGTGGTAAAGTAAAGGAATGGGTTCTGTGCAGTGGCAGGAGGTGGCGGCTGGCTACCGAAGGTGGAAACCGAAGTTCCGATGAGCATGAGCAAGTAGATCCCAACTGCGACTGCGAACAGAAGGTGCAGTACTTTCCATGTCCGGACCTCCTTCTTCTCCTCATCGGTAGGTTTGTGAGTTGCAGCTCCAAGCAGATCCGCGACAAACGGAGGGAGCCCCAGGGCAGACACGAGTTCGGCGGGTGATGGACCACCACCAGCTCCGCCACCAGCTCCGCCGCCGGCAGCCTGATCTTGCCCATTCATTCCTGCCATCAAGGTATTGAGCATTTGCATTGTGGGATCCTCCTCCTGAGGGCCCTGCTCAGAGGATGATGGTCCACCTTGACGTAGAAGGGCGCGGAATAACTCTTGTTGTGCTTGTAGGTTTTCGGGAGACTGAGGCTCGGGGTTCGACGTTGGCTGGGCTGGTGCTGATGCTGGTGTCGGTGCTGGTGCTGGTTGCGGTTGAGGCTTTTCGGTCTCTGGCGTAGATGATATCTGTGCAGGAGACTGGGGGGTTGGCGATGGCGATGGAGACGCCTCTTCACGCACTGCAGAACTGAAGTTAGCTTCCGCTCTCCGACCCCAGAGACCAGGGTAATGAGTGCAACAGAGACAAAAGAAGGGGAGTCCGTACTGCTTGCGGGTGTACGTCCGCTGAGACTAGTAATCTTATCCAAACGCGCTGCACCACCCTCTTTGATTTTAGCTTCACGGCGCTCACGTCGGAGACGGGCTGCTCGCTGAGCTGGCGACTCATCTGCTGAAGACATTCTCGGGGATTTTGTGGATTGACTCTTTCGATCGACTTCGAGGATTCGTGCTCACGATAAACTTCGTGCTATATTGATAGGTATGTAGTACGTGCAAGATACGCTAGTACCAGCTAGTGAGTTGGCACAGCTTAGGTTATAGATAACGACGACCTGTTGCGGATGATGTTGTTGGTCTTTCGGCCACATGAAAGTGATTGATGTCAAGTCTTGGCATTGGCTGGAACGATTCCTTTTTCCTATTCGCTAGACGTGCAATTATGGGGCTGATTACTAAGGATAGCGGATTAAGTTCAATGGAAGATACAATGACTTGAGGTCCAGTAGTAGATACCTACATAGTAAACGTAGGTAGGTACTAGGTAGGTAAGTATAGGGAGAAGCAATTTCCTGGTTTGTGTCTTGGTTCAATTGGTGATATGCGAGTATATATATGTTTCTACGCATTAAGAATGATCTGGCTTCCTTCCCAAGAGACATTAGTATAACTAGTGCTCAAGTGACTACCTTGAAGTACAGCCGTCGACAGTTCCAATCAGGTGTAGATGGCTTCAGAATATGATCTATATATTTTCGCCGTGAGATTTATACATCTGTAGCACCATAAAAGTGAATGAAGTCTCACATAAGTCGATTACCTACTAATACTGTTCTGCAGTATCGTACTATATATATTGCCTGGAAATTTGGCTACCAATTATATAGTACCACTATTTCGATCATTTCAAGAATATATACATACATACTCCGGAGAACACGCAATCTCATCAATTCGAATGGCCGATCTTTTAACGTACAAAGAAGATTCAATTATAGATAGGCGGAGTGTGACATCATCACTCAAGGTTCGTCCCGTGCTACGACCAGTCGGGATGTTTCACAGAGCATTCCCTTCAAAGAAATTGAGCGACAACCATTCTATCTGCATTCATGATGAGTGGTCTCATATTATAACAGTCCAGAGAAAGAAAAAGCTTACTCGAACGAGGATACCAGCAGCTGTTGGCGATATCAATCGATTTCAATGGGCCAATTCATCATACTGTGTATATGCCAAGACCATCTTCGCCTTGATGAGAGACGATCCGAATCAGTGACATCCACAGGGCATCGGGAATCCTGGAGCAAAGTTAGTGCTAGGTCTGTGTATATCTTGGTGCCTTCAGCTTATATTTCTAACTCCAAGTGCGACCCTTATTTCTTGTTAGTGGACCGTCCATACACCTTCCAACTCCACCGGACATTGGCTGACGTTTGGGGGATCCTCCACAATGACGTAGTTCTTGCTCTGGTAGGGCTGGACGATGCGATTACTTCACCAGAGCTGCTGTTTCTCACGCAAGGCACAGACTAGATCCCACTCATTGCCTTTCAAATACCCTCTCATCTTCACTTCCGTTTTAACTCAATTCCTTCTGGCTCTCTTGATTTCCGCCCAATACAGGACTCAGGGCGTCTAAATCTAGAATGAAAGCTCGGGTCGCTGTTTGACTTGCATGGTTTCTCAGTTTTGATCTTTTTTTCGCCCATCCATAGCTTCTACCAATAGACACCATTTCTAAGCCTACCGTCAGCATGGGGCCCCAAACTACTGGGAGTGATTCTCCCAAACACCACCGGGTAGGAGAACATTATGGTACACACAACCCCGTTCCCACCATTCAAAAGTTCCTAGAGCATTTGGAAAAAGACAAGCAGGACCGTAAGGCCCATGAGAAGGTTGTCACGGCGAGGGAAAAGGAGGAAGAGGCTCGTGGAGAAGCGAAGCCTCATAAGCCGCGGAAGAGACCTGGCAAAGGTAAAACCCGTATGGTTACGGACCCGACAACTGGTCGCGAGATAGAGGTCGAAGACCAGGATGCGGATTCGATGGAAGTAGTGAAGAATCCAAAGGTATGCAATCTCATAATACCGTGGCTCTATGCATCTCAAAACCGCTCGATTACTGAATTTTGCTGTAGTTGGTCGTCCCCAATGCCAACCTTGGAAAGCCAACGGTTAGTACCCCAGCACGAATTAGCTCTCTTATGGCTAGCCCAGACTGACCGTTCATGCAAAAATAAAGGATGTCAGGACCTCGCCAAGCCAAAGCCTCAAGGATTACAAAGAGAGTCAGGATATAACAGCTCCCCCCGACCCCATCGCAGAGGGTACTACTTCCGACGTCCCTCTCCACGGCGAAATCACGAATGTTCTCTTTCATCCAACCCCATCCATTTCCTACAAGCCTATGTATGACAAATTAGAGAAAAGAGGGACTGGACTTTGCATAGGGATTGTATTTGGAATTCTTTTTGTGGGCCGAATGTTTGGTGGCTCGCTATGGGCTCTCTTCCCCTTGGCTGCCTGCATTGCAAGTGGTGTGTGGCTGTGGGTACAAGAAGTGATTCGGAGTGGGCGAGAGATGGAATGGAGCAGCGAGCAACTCCGGGGGCAAATGGTAGGCTAAACTTCTGTCTTCGTCTGATGTTCAACGTACTGATATCTCACCCTCTAGGCTATTGCTAACCTCCTGCCTGAATCTGTTGAGTGGATGAACTCGTTTCTCGGAGTGATATGGGGCTTGATTAACCCGGACATGCTGTCGCCTGTTGCCGATACTATCGAGGACATTATGCAGGCGTCCGCCCCTAGCGTGGTTGAGAACGTGCGAATTGCCGAGATTGACCAAGGGAACAATCCTTTGCGGATACTTAGTTTGCGAGCTCTTCCGGATGAGCACGTACAGCACATTAAGGACAATGTTCGTGAAGAGAATCTCAAGAATAAAGACCCTCATGAAGCTGCTGCCATGGAGGAAGGCGGCAGTTATTATAATATAGAAGCTTCCTTTGCCTACCACGCAAAACCGTCCGGTCAAACCGCTTCGTCCAAAGCGCGCAATATGCATATGCAGCTAGTCTTTTATCTGGGTATCAGAGGCCTCTTTGGAGTTCCTTTCCCTGTGTTTGTGGAGTTGATTGAGATGGTTGGCACTGTGCGGATCAGATTTCAGTTGATGCCCGAAGCACCCTTTATGAAGGATATGACGTTCAGCCTTGTGGGAATCCCTCACATCAGAGCCGGATGTATGCCGATGTTCAAAGCTGGTGTCAATATCTTGAACCTTCCTCTCATCTCGAATTTCGTCAACTATGCCATTGGTACGGCGTGTGGTCTGTTTGCGGCTCCCAAATCGATGACAATGGACCTCAGTATGATACTCAAAGGCGACGATATTATCAAGGAGACTGAAGCATTGGGTATCATGTGGGTTCGTATCCACCGTGCAATCGGACTAAGCAAGCAGGATAGACGTGGCAGCTATGGTGGTGGTAGTGACCCATACATAAATCTTTCTTTCTCGAAGTACGGCAAGCCTATGTATTGTACAAGGGTGATTACAGACGACTTGAATCCAGTATGGGAAGAAACTGCGGCACTACTTGTGAATCCGGAACTTATCAATGCCGATGAGAACCTAAGTGTTGAGCTATGGGATTCAGATCGCAACACGGCAGACGACATCGTGGGTAAGGTTGAGCTGCCGATCCGTGAGATGATCCAACATCCAGCGCGGATGTATCCCCAAGTATCTAAGCTGCAGGGTCTCAACGAGGGCAGCGAGATGCCTGGTGAGCTACACTGGGAAGTCGGCTTCTTCGGAAAACCGAAACTGAGGCCAGAGCTAAGGACCGACGGCAAGAAGAAAGACTTACCCGAGAACCTCAGGGACAACCCTCAATTCCAAGATGATAAAGGGGTCATCACCAACGAGGAGGAGGATGCTATCACTCACACGCCGCCGGACCCGCTTTGGCCTAGTGGTATTCTTAGTGTTGTGGTACACCAAATTGTGAACCTCCAACTTGCAAACATTAAGGGAAGCCAGTATCGAAAAGGAAGAGAATACGAACCGGCGAAGCCATATGGCGAGAATACGGAAGAACAGGGAGGAGATCTTCCGACCAGCTACTGCAAGATTATTTTGAATGATCAGTTGGTAATTTTCGATCCAACCTATTTCACTTAACAACAACAACTGAAGCTAATTGGTGAATCTGCAGGTCTACCGTACCCGACCGAAAGCTGTCAGCTCAAAGCCCATATTCAATGCAGGCACGGAGCGATTTGTTCGAGACTGGCGATCAGCCATCGTCACCGTGACTGTTCGGGATCAGCGCTACCGAGAGCATGATCCAATTCTGGGAGTGGTCCCTCTGAAGCTATCAGAAATCCTCCAAACGAGCTCGCAGGTTACCCGATGGTACCCTCTTGATGGTGGCATTGGATACGGGCGAATTCGCATCTCTCTACTCTTACGGCATGTTGAAACTCGACTCCCTCCAAACATGCTTGGATGGGATGTCGGTACGTTCGAGTTTGCCTCAGATAAGATCATCGCGAAGAACTTCAACCATCGAGCCAAGATTAAGCTACGGACGGGTGGCAGCAGTGGCAAGATCCCACGATCCGTGGCTTCGATCGAAGGGCAGGACACTTCTTTTGACTTGACTAACGGATCTCTCCACAAGAGTGTCCGACTCCCCGTAAAACACCGTTACAGATCTCCAGTTGTGTTTGAGTTTTACTCACCAGGTAAACATGGCGCTACAGCATACGCAATCCTCTGGCTCCAGCACCTGGTAGACAACGAAGATACCTCCGTCGATCTGCCCCTCTGGTCAACGAAGAACGGAAAACGACTCACCCAGAACTACATCACGGAAGAAAACTGGGAAGCCAAACGAGAGCCAGGACTAGAAGATCTCCAGATCATCGGCCGGCTCCAGTTCACATGCCGCTTCACACCCGGCATCGATGAGTCTCATGAACGGTACGTAGTGGATAATCACTCCCGCGAGACCTACGAAACATGGGAAGCGTGTATCGCCGAAGGTGTCCGGCCCCGAAGCATCTCCCTCGAGGTCCCAGAAGAAACAGAACAAATGCATGAAAGATCATTGGTCGACGGCCGCGACGTCCTGAAGCATGCCGACCCCAAAGAGCGGCGCCAATGGATCGACAAACAAGGACAAGATTGGAGCGGTGCATTCGGCAACGACCCCAGTGCATTCATGAACCACGACGGACACAAGGTCGCCGAACCCGGCCGCGACAATCCACCATACTCCGCTGGTGGCCATTCCGTGGAGGCTGTACACCCCGAAGAAGAAGAAGAAGACGAAGAAGAAGAAGACGACGACTCCTCCTCCTCCTCATCGAGCGGGACTGAGAACTCCACTGAGCAACGACTCTCTACTGCGAATGGCTCTCAACTATCCTCTACGGGTACTCCACCCTCCACCACCGAAGATAGTCTCGCTAGCTCAAGTAAGGAGAATAAGCACACGAAAAAGGCCAATCGACGCAGTGAGCAACGACAGCAGCGCGGCCTGATGCAGTGGAAACCAGCTCGTAACGCGGTCTTCGCGCGTAATGAGGCAAAGTTTGCGCTGCGGAAAGTGAGGAAGAGGTTCACTGGCAGTCTGACTGGCCGGGAGCCCGATATTGAAACCGAAACTGGCAATTAAAGTGCGGTGTACGTGCTTACTGTATCTATATTTATCTATTCTTGACGCTTTCACGAATCATGGAACGATCTGAGCTGTTTGGTGTACGGAGTGTATAACTTTTATTTTATTTTATTTTAATTTTATTTTTTATTTATTTTTTTATTTTTTTATTTTTTTATTTTTTTTTGAGTTTTGGTTATACATTAGGGTTGCTGACGCTGCATGAGTATGATGTCACGGAGTTGGGTTGGCAATCAGTACTAGTAGTCTACATGAACCAGGTGTTCTTGTGGCATCTTTACAATCTGGGGTCGTTCACCGCCGAATTTGTTTATCTGTCCTTAACGTTCAACAGTGTGCGTATTCTTATTTATTACTAGATCGGTAGAGTCTGAATACGGAATGTGGATTTCCAGATCCACATGTTTCTATATTAATACGACTTGATCGGCAGTCGTATTCGTGTTGCACGAGGATCTTTAATGGAGTCAAACATGGTGCGAAGTAAGGTAGGACAGTGTATACCCAATGGGTTTTCAAGTATCACCGTAGATGGTTATTAGAATAGTAAGTAATAATATATAGGTATGTATATGCTGTGGTGGGAAACAAAAATGTGTATATATGCAATGGCATCATGCCGCCAACCTTGTTGGTATCGAACAAGCAAAGGCATTCTCATATAACTCCCAATGTAAAGAATAATCAATCAATAATGCTCTGGAAATAGCAGCCAAACTCAACCTGATATGTATATGAACCGGTGTATGTATGTATGAAGAGATGCTTGCTGAAAGGCTCATGGTCCCATGCCTTCTATATGCATAAATCATAATCAGAAATCCTAAACTCATCAATGCATGCGTGGCTTCCATGTCATCGCTCGTCATTGGACTGGATGTGCGTGCGCTCGTTCAGTTTCGTGAGTCATGTTACTCTTGCAATCATCATTTGTGACGACCTCTAGAGCGATGGATGAACTTGGGCTGGGATTTTGCTCTGAAATGCTGGACAAAGATGTAAGGTTCGAGACCCAGGATCGAGGACTGTCATTCTCGTTGTCCGGCGATGTTGTGGCATTGGAGGCAGGGGATATGTTTGGGATAGTTTCTGTCGGGTTGGATGTTGTTTTTTCTTCAGCCTGCGAAGGTTGGGCAGTTCCATCCCGTATTTCTAGTGGTCCCAGGGTCCATCGCCATTCGCAGCGACGTTTGGCCCGATTTTGACATGGCGTTTGTGGGGTGGAGGCGCCATCTTTGTCAATCCCGTCCATTAGAGCAACAGCTCGGATTTGTTTTTCCGCACTCAAGTGCTTCCGCTTTTTCTTTCCGAATGATTTCAACGGGTTATTGCTCGATTTTGCCTCCACATCCTCATCCGTTGTGCTCGCATCGGATGGCTCCGCACTCGTGTTCGAATCCGAATCCTCCCCGGAGCCAGCTTCGTGGGATTCAGGATTGGGCTGGGTTGTGATATCGGAGTGGCGCGCGGTATAGCGCACGGTTTGGATTTCTTCTTCCAGCGGCTGCCGATAGCTTACTTGTTTCTTGGCGGGGAAAAAAACACGGCGTGAGCCCGGTCCTCCATTGGGCCCGTTCGCGGGCACCGAGCCCCGGCGCCTGCAGGTGGGTTCTAGCGGCGAGTTGCGAAGAATGCTTTTGACCCCAAGAGGGAGTTGATAAGGGCTGTTTGTGGTATATGGCGACGAGGGTTTGCTGAACCGGTGACTAGATGATCTTGAGGGGGAAGCAGTGGCTGAGGATGGTACGGCGACTTCATAGGCATTTTTAAAAGTGTTGCGAACCGTGGGGGACGCTGTCGGCCCGGTAGCAAGCGAAAGAGACAATCCCGTCGACGAAGTGCCGAATGTCATGGGAAGTGAAGTCGTTTGGAGGGTCAGTTTGGGTCTCATAGTAGGTCGTCGGTTACTTGTCACGTTGGATGACAGACTGCAGGACAAGTTCGAGTGAGAGACGGTCGATGGGCATGGTGAGGTCTGAGGAGTGACCGTGGGCATAGTTGTTTGCGAGGCCGTCAGACCTGCTTCGGAAGAAGGATAATGTGATGTTGGCGGTTGCATGGGGGCAAGAAGCATGGCGATGAGTCCTTCAGCAATAGAGCTCAAGGTGGAAGGAGATGGGGAAGAGAGTAAAAGACAGAGACGAAGAAGAAGAAGCAGAAGGAGAAAAAGAAAAAGAAAAGGAAGAAGATAGGGTCGATGAACAGTGGAACAAACAAGTGGTGACTCGAGAGGCCAGGATGAGGTGCGCCCCGCACTCAACAAGGCCAGCGAGTGCGAGTTGTAAGTGATGTGAAGGACTGGTAACGAGGTGATAAGAGGAAATCTAATGCATTGGACTAAGAGTGATCACAGTGCAAGGTAGTATAAGAGCCCAGGAAGTACTAGTAGTACTCTGGAAGAGGAGTGGCGGATGGCACTGGAGAAAAAGAGGAGACGACGTGGGCGTTCATCCAATGCCAGCGAGAGAGGGTTTCCTATTTTAGGAAGACCGCATCGGAGGGGTTGGAAAACTGATGTCGATCTCCAACGGCGGTATTCCCGAGTACTCACTATGAGAACCACAAGAAGAAAGATTTTTTTTCTTTTTCTACCATGTGGCAACCTCTCAAGATGTATATAAGAAATTTTAAACGTGAGGAAAAAAAAAAAAAAAAGTGCGCATGTGAAG
>NW_022476215.1:0-12173 GCF_009193645.1 Aspergillus pseudonomiae
TTATATTAATAAAATATTAAATTATAAAAAAAAACTACCTAAGTACGCTATAAAATCTTATATACAATTAGATATATTAAAATATAAAGAAAATTTAAAATTTACAATAGAAATACTTTATTAAATATTTAAATTAAAAAATACTAAATTACTAATATTTAAACAAAAAATTTAAAAATAAAATATCATGAAATCTTTAATAAATAAAATAATAAAATTGAGATTAAAATAAATAATAAAATATAGAATCAAGATTAAGATAAATAATAAAATATAAAATCGAGATTTAAATAAATAGTAAAACATAAATATATCCCCATGAATATCAATTAATTATATAAAAAAAGTTAAAAAAAAGAAATAAAAAATTAAGAAAAATTAAGAAAAATTTAAAAAAAATAAAAATAAAATTAAGCGATACTCTTATTTCAAAGAATTAAAAAAAATTAAAAAATAAAATAAAAGTATAAATTTTATAAAATTAAAATACTAATAAATAATATTAAATTAAAATATATTTATTTGCAATTGCAAGTGCAGGGTAGCTACATGGTTGAAGGGTAGAGGGTTGCCGACCCCTTTGATCCGATGGGGGTCGTGGCCCTTATATATCGTCGCGTTGCCGCGATGATGGGTCCCTGCAAAGGGACGCGCTAAGCCACCTTCCTGTGGCTTAGCGATTAAGGGCAGCCACAGTATACAGTTAGGATCACACTATATTATTATATTCTCCGTTTATAGTTTTATTTATTAACCCTAGGGCCGTACAGTTCTATATTTATAGTTTCAACAATCACCCCTATAGAATATTAATAATTTCAAGTATTAGTTAATCAATAAGGATTATCTCTAATACGAGTTCCCAACAACCGCTTAGTAGCTAGAAGAACCCACTTTCCAGGCCTATTAGTTGCTAGACGGGATCCCCTAGCCAACATATTTTAATTAATATCCTAATCTGTTAACATTACTGTTAAACTATCATTTGGCTGTGCTTGTGACTTGTCCACTTCTGAAGTTCTGATATTAATGTGCTAGACAAGGGTCTGTAACAGTAACAAGTTCAGCAACTTGGATAGGCAAATAAATCCAACTAGACCACAAGGGGCGTTTAAAAGTATCAGCCTATTAGGACAAGAGTAAGGTAATCAGATTTATCAATATTATTGTTACTCATTTAGTTATTTTAATTTATATTTTTACCACATGGCTGACTAATCTTTGGCTGCTTCATGAGCTCTCTTGGCACAAGTAATTTCCTCTACCAGCGGCCCATTTGATAGAGCTTGACGTGCTGCTTCATTCCCTGCGATCGTCTTGTTAGGACCCTGACCAGACCCAAGATGCCTATTCTCCCAGCCCCATCCAGTAAGATATACCCCAACGAAGAATGTCTGCATCCCCGGTCTTTGCTGAGCTGGGGGGTGTTCATCAAGATACCGCAATTTGATTCCCTTACCCATGATCTTTCTAGCAAGTATTTCCTTCGCATTCAAAACGGGCTTCTGCATGCCAAGTTCCGAAAGCTTTGGAAGCCATAACTGCGTCAACCATTTTTCAACGGCCCTGTAGCCATCAACTGGATCAGATATGATAGCTGCGGCCACATAGGCCTCGAAAATGTCTGCCTTGGTCTTTGTCCACCGTTTTGGTTGCTTCAGATAGTCCTGTGGCACTGCAGCCTTGCTGTCAAGACCATATACCGTCGCGTACTCGGCGAGAGTTTCATTCTTTACTAGGAGTTCTCTGATCTGTGAAATCCGCCCCGAAGGAATTTCTTGAAAACTTCTCCATATGAGCTTTGTAGCAATGAGTTCTATATAGGCATCCCCAAGGATTTCAAGTCGATCGTAGGTTTTCTCGGTATCGTTGCCCACACCCGGATGCGTGAAAACAGCTCTTTTCAAAACTTTATCCATAATAGGAGGTAAAACGGGCAAGTTCTCTTGCGTACCCACTACTCCAGTTGAGGAGTCAGTCAATATATGGCTATTGCGAGCACTTGCAGTTGATAAATGGCTCTTTGCGCGACGTAGGGCCTCCTCTAGCTCAAAAGTTGCCTTAAGGATATCAGGGCCAACTTCAACATCACGAGCTTGTAGGTAGCGATAATTTTCAAGAGCATCGCTCAAAAGATCTGATACCACAGTAAAGCAAGATCTAATCTCGTCTTTGTCCAAAGCACTGTTATCCAAGACCGGGCGATCAAGCTTGAAAGGTCAGTACTGAATAGAACTTTCTCCTGGAAGGTGCGTACCTTAACCCTAGCTTCCTTGATATAAGTACTAGTAGAGGTTGAAAAAACGGACTTCCTTTTACGGCCCATTGTTACAGTGCATTAATAGTAAAAAAGTAGCGTTGAATGCTGTATATTTTCAGAGAATACAAGGCTCATCACACCACGTGACCACGGCAGGCGATAGGCCTATGTGTCGGCCTGGTGTTCTTATCCTCTTAGTCTCATATGCCCAAATATGGCGGCGCCCTACAGTCGTATTCTGGACCTTGCAAAGGTATTACCTCATGCACAAGCTGTGTCTTGCTGTGTAATCAAGTGTGAATTGATGTTAATGCTGCTTGTAGGTCCAATGTCGAATCTTTTCACTTAACTTTAATCCACAAAGGTTACGGCTGGGAAATAAGGTCCTTCGACAGCGACTTCGCGGCCCAACACTTGCAGAATGGTATCCGAAAAAGGCTGTTTCTTTCCGTGACTTACAAGACAGTTACAAGCCTCTCGGCTTAACCATGTTTGATGAAGCGGAGGATGATAGAGAGGAGGCTATCCAAATGTATGTTATCCCTGGTCCTGTACTGCAACATGTGCTCACAATTGCAAATTAGTGCGAAGCTTCGAGGAAAGGGTCGGCCAAAGAAAAAGAGAACAGCCGCTGGTAAGACAACTCAAAGGGAATACCGTCTTCATGCTGCGGTCACTAATCCTCGGGTAGAATCGAGATCCGCAAAGAAAAAGAAATAGAAAAGAAAGGACAGGTGTTACCTCCTCTGATCTCATATTAAACACCATAATTTTGAAGTTTTTGTATTATATCTCATGTCCACATGGGCGCAATTTTGTTTCATCAGATTTATTCTGGGATATTCATAGATGCTCATTACTTGCCCTTTGTGACTGTGAATCTTCGCTCAGTCCGATCTGAAACTCTTAGAGATATACAGAAGCTTAATGGGTTTACTTTAAACCTCCGAAGATGACCTCTGTAGGCTTGGATGTGCCCTATGCAACTGAATCTCCCTCAATTTCGAAAATGTTTCCAGTCTACGCTCTCACGGGTTTCTACCAAATCGGAGAAAAACAAAGGCTACGTACGTAGACTTAGATTTTAATGTCACGGTAGATCACTCGTTCATGAGATAAATGGTCAGTTACTCGCGCTACTGGTGTTTGGTAAAAAAGCCTCGCCGCCCTGCAACTAGCTGGGTAGATAATACGTAGCTTATACGCAGTAATATTTGACATTTCAATGATCTTCATTATGTTATCAATACAAACACAGCAAGTCTCTATCTGTATCAGCACGTGATATACTGACGGGTAATGTCACAGGATGTACCTTAACACGACTCATTTTACGTCTGAACCCCTCTGATCAAAGCATCGCAGTACATTGGCTTTCACCTTCACCAATCATTTGTATATGCATTCATATGCCTAACAGTGCGAAATAAGTAGAGCATACTAGGTTGTCGCTCGAGCATATCTCTTGTTTGACGGGCTTTCATAATGAGGTCAAGCAAGAACCAATTGAGAAGGGCAAGGAAAAAAGCCTTGAAAACCCAGGTCCGTTTATTACGGTGCAAACCTCAAGAGTAAACTGACTTTCTCTAGGCTACCGACGCGACGCTCGATGAAACACATACGAAATCTCAGACAGAGGTGGTTCTATCGACTGATGTCTCACGAGGTAGTGGCGATCAAGGGCATAATGCTGCGTCTCCAGATCTAGAGGACCCGTTATGGCAAGTATATAAGCATATCATTGACAGATTCGATGAGGTCGGGGATAACCCAACATCAACAAAAGAGCCCGAAAAGCCGGAAATATATTTTGATGATGACGATGAAATCCCGGACGAAGAAGAAAAGGCGCCCAAACTCTCAAAAAGAAAGCGCAAGGAACTGAACAAGCTTTCTGTTGCTGAATTGAAAGCAATGGTTCGAAGACCAGAAATTGTCGAGTGGACAGACACTTCGGCCCCCGATCCTCGGCTTCTTGTTCACATAAAATCCCATCGCAATGTTGTCCCGGTCCCTTCACATTGGTCCTTAAAACGAGAATACCTCTCTTCGAAGCGAGGAATTGAGAAACCGCCTTTTGCTTTACCTAAATTCATTCAGGAGACTGGGATTTCGGAAATGCGCGATGCTGCCCTGGAGAAGCAAGAACAAGCGACACTCAAACAGAAGCAAAGAGAGAGGGTACAACCAAAGATGGGAAGATTGGATATCGATTATCAGAAACTATACGAAGCATTTTTCCGATTTCAAACTAAGCCGGAACTTACTCGTTATGGCGAGGTTTACTATGAGGGTAAGGAATATGAAACCAACCTTAGACATTTACGGCCCGGTGAGCTTAGCGCTGAGCTCAAGGAAGCTCTCAATATGCCACCCGGCGCCCCTCCTCCTTGGTTAATCAACCAACAGAGGTACGGCCCACCTCCATCATATCCGGCTTTAAAGATTCCAGGTCTCAACGCCCCCCCACCTCCTGGTGCCATGTGGGGATATCATCCTGGTGGCTACGGAAAGCCACCAGTAGATGAGCACAATCGTCCCCTCTATGGAGGTGATATATTCGGTGTATTGCAACCGCAACAGACAATGCAGCAAGGCGAGCCTGTTGAGAAGGATCTCTGGGGTGAGCTACAAGAACCTGAGCCTTCTGACGAGGAGAGTGAGGATGAAGAAGACGAGGAAGACGAAGAGGACATGGAAGCGGGCGTGCAAACTCCTAGTGGACTTGAGACGCCAAGTGGGTTGGCATCATCTGTTCCCTCTGAGTTAGCTGGCGAAGAAAATGTTTCAGGGGAATTTGACGTGCGCAAGCACTATCGAGGCACACAGACAGAAGAGCCTGTAAGCCATAAGAGCGCTTTTCAAGTTATCCCAGAGCGACAGGCCAATGTGCGGGGCTTCTTCGGTGGTGACAGGGTATATGATCTCGCTGCGCCTCCAGAAAACTTGGCGGTGCTCGGTGCTGATGAACAAAATCGGAAGCGCAAGAAGCCTGGCGACGTTGATGTCTCTGTGGACCCAGATGTTCTACAGTCAAGTGAGGGATTTAGCAAAGAAAATGTTCGAAAGCTTTATGAATCCCAGAGGCAACAGGAAAACAATTCTAGTTGGGGGTTCCAGGAAGATCTAAGCGATATGATTGCCCAGGAAAGTCGGAAAAGGCTCAAAAAGGAAGAAGAAAAACGAAACCGGCACTGATATCGCTTCCAACGAGCTTTTACCATGCATGCTTTACAGCACCTGTATCAAGGAAGTCGTTGTTCTCGGCTCTGTATCTCTTGAGATTCATAATGTTGTAGAATATCTTTCATGCTCTTCTTGTCTGATTATTCTGAAAGCAAGGCTCAAAGAGCAGTGGCTATTATACAAGGGGCATAACTATGCCGAATAGGTACTGATAGTGTCTTTTGCGATCCCTCCATTCTTCGACCTCTCTTAAGCCATAGCAGACTGGTTAGTCTCCCATTCAAGATTCAATTCTTGTCAACACGCGTAGTCCATTGAGTAAGAGTATGTTGGGCTGAAGAGAGAGACTGAACAAAATCAAACAACATCGGTGGTTCAGTCATGTGATACTTGCCCTGTCAACGGTCTCAGACAGGTATGACAGCGTCTCGGCCCATGCCCATTACCTGCTTTCAGGTGTAGCTTCAATCATCCATTTTGTCTCTAGCCTAGTTACTAGCTGCCTATTCATAGTGATACTTTCTGCGCAGTCCGGTGACATTTATTTTACGAAAATTTGTCTGTTTGTCGCCGAATGGACTGGGATCGCAACAGAAGGTACATGTTTACGCCACCCCCCTTCTTTTACCATTTTTATTCCTCTCTCTTACACCCTAAGTCGACAGTCTCTTGTCTTGAAACCTGGACTAACGAATTACTCATAGATTTGATGATCACCGTGGCGGAGAGAGCTATCGCCCGGCAGGTCCTCGTGGCTATATTAGACGCAGTAGATCGCCACGGAATCGTTCCCCTCGTCTAGTTGCTGATACATGGGTGCCATCCTCAAGTCGGCCATATGGTCGCGGACGCAGTCGTTCACCTCCCGCTTTTAGGGGTCGCTCATCCCGAAGCCCGTCTTTCTACAACAGAGATAACGGTCCTAGCTCATACTTGAAGACATGCTCTCCCCCAAGAAGATTCTCACCCAGACGCGAAGGACGACCCAGGTCTCCAGCTCCTACTTCTTGGCGTATAAGGTCACCGTATGCTGATAGTCGACCTCGTGACTTCTCCCGGAATCGGAACATGTCAAAGCGGCTTCGAGATCCATCACCTAACCTAGATTTTAGACCAGCCAGAAGAGAGCGCCCTGCGCTGACTGCATCTGACCAGTACACTAGACCAGCTTCACCTTCCAGGCGTAGCTTGTTGCGAGATAATTTCGCTCGTGGACCGATGGTCCCTCGTTCTCGGAGTCCTATCCAAGAGGGTCGTAGGGACCGCCATACAGAGAACTATATAGCCCACAGACGACGATCACCGTCCCCCCGTGGGGCTCCTTCTGCATACACCTCTGCCCCTGGATCGATTTCTAATTCGAGACGGTCATCACCATTCCTAGACAGGGTCAGTGGTTTCCAGTTTGACAACAGGGTTAGGTCACCGACATCTCAGCCAGTTTCCTGTCGTCGCTTATCGAAGAACTCAGAACATTCGCCATCCCATCACGAGCATGCAACATTGAGCAAAACCAAGCCGACTCAAGACGAGACAGGACGTGATTTTCCGCTTCTGGATGGAGCCGGTTGCTCTTCAGAGAAAGGACCGGACTCTGATATTTCGGGTCGGGCTCCTTCCCTCGAGATCCAAGGGAAAGGCTCTAGTGAATTGAATCAAGCACATTCTGGCAGTATTCCAAGCTACCCAAGGGCATATAGCACAGCACAGGACCACTCACCGCCATCTGGTCCTTCCCATGGGCCCAAGTCCTTGTCTTCGCAAACCCATAGCTCAAATATATCGCTACTATCAGCTCCCACTCGTCCTCGCGGAGGGCCGAGCTTCAAGGAAAATGTTTGGACCAGTGTCCCCGCCCGCCGTGGACCCATGTCGGCTGGGACCTATGGGCCCCCGACTGGCCCGCGCAGTGGCCATATGCCAGGGCCGGGTGTGGATACTCATCGTCACCCTACTTACCGCCAAGGAAGTGTTACGGGAGCCCCCTATCCTCGTACCCCGAGGTACATGAATCATCTTACGGGCCTTTGTTCGATTATATCAGGGGGGAGATGCTTCCCATCTGACCTAGATGCCCTCACGGAAAAGCGCCTTTGGCAATTAGACGCAGACAGGGATCGGCTTATGGAGCAGACTGCAGACACTCAGAAATCAAAACGCACTGGAATGCGGGACTGGGACAGACTAGATAGAGATAGCTCCATTTGCGCTTTGAAAAGTGAACTCGCAGAGGGACACCTGCAGCGGATTGCGGATGGTGAAAGCGCACATGTTAGCGCGATCTTCTGAAAGTACAGAATACAATGCTGGGAATCATTGCCACTTGAGAATGAGAACTGCTCAAAATTCTAAAGCCATGTGGATTTCTGCCTTTCGTTCTCTTATTGGTTGATACAAGTACTAAAAAATGAAAATAACAAAGACAAGGTCCCCGGGGGATGGGGGGGTAGGGTAAAGGGAGAAGACTAAAACATAACAAAATAAAATATGCAGTATAAGGAAAAGAAGAGCAAAGGAGTGTATAGTTGGTATTTGAGTTCATTGAAAAGAGAGCTCAAGTATACCCTGCAGGTGGAATTGCGGCATCTCGAGCGCGGTGTGTGGGGCGGGGAGTTTGCTTGTCGCGCCTGCTTGTTGTGGCTTCGTGTCAACATTGTTCAGGGCCTTCCCAAGGGTGCGACTAACTATTACTATGCTCCATACCAAAAGTGGAACTCACTGGTTTATGCAAATTGCATGGCGATTGACTATAGGAAATCCTTAACCCATCATCAAACAATCTTCACTTTCATTCATTATATATTTGGTATTTCCTAAACCAACTCGCCCAGATTCTAAACCATCATGAACATCTTCAGGCTTTTGGGTGAGTGCTTTGTGATACTATCTTGCGATTGTTCTAACATTCGAACTAGCTGATTTTTCGCACCTCGCGTCCATCTTTATTCTTCTACATAAAATGAAGTCGTCTAGTGTATGGGTTTCTGCTTGCCACCTGTAGTGCTCAATCTAATCCGCAAGCTAGAGCTGTTCTGGACTGTCATTCAAATCACAGGCTTTGTATTTGATGGTTTTTGTGACTCGCTATCTTGGTAAGGGCTCCATTTTCTCTTCGCCGTCACCTCTCGCAAGACTTCTCTAATCCTTGCCTATCTTCTAGATCTCTTCTGGGCCTTTTCCGAATCTCTATACAACACGACTTTCAAGATACTGTTCATTGGCTCATCAGCCTATATCATCTATCTCATGCTTAATGACTATAAACCCACACATGATCCGAATATCGATACATTCAAAGTCCAATACCTCCTCGGGATTGGTGCTTTGCTAGCTCTTCTCTTCCCACATGACTATAGTTTCTCCGAAGTCAGTTCATCAATCATTTGTATTTCCATGCGGCCTCTGACAATAGCAAGATTCTCTGGACGTTCTCGATTTGGCTTGAATCTGTTGCCATCCTACCTCAGCTCTTCATGCTTCAACGTACCGGCGAGGCAGATACTATAACAACTCACTACCTATTTGCATTGGGTCTATACCGCGCCCTCTACATACCTAATTGGATCTATCGCTATTTCGCGGAAAGCTACTTTCAGCCCGTCCCTGTTGTAGCAGGCATCGTCCAAACACTTCTATACTCGGATTTCTTCTATATCTATTATACCAAGTAAGTCACCGAGAATCTTAGAGCCTGATGATGCACTAAACAGGAGTAGGGTCATGAAAGGAAAGAAGTTCTCACTTCCTGTCTAACCGTCGGTGTAATCCATTTGCAGGCGGGCTTGGGAGCAGCGATCAATATACTTTCTTTCTTTTTCTTTTTCTACAATTATTATAGTTGTGTGGTGTACCTCAAATCGTTTCAAGACGCTAGGCTACGTTTCAGTTTTGATGGATTTTGCTTGTTTGTACAATAAAAGATTTTCTACTCTTGATAATTTCGAATAATCATGTCAGAGCTGGGTCGTGGTCAAGCCGATCCGAAAATGCCTGCCGCTTCAATCGTAATGGAACCGGAGCATTACAGCCAGTTCCTATTAGCATCATGTAGAGGAGTATGCTTACAATGGAAACTGTCCTTGAGAGTCCCAAACCGTTTGGGAGAACAACTGAGCCACGCCTGAGGGCTGCTTCATTGTTTAGGGTAGGATATCGGATAAGCTATGCGTCTTCAACATAAAATAGACCAATTTTTGGCAATGAGTGCCTTATGAATCATGACTTAATGCTTGGTTTAGTCAAGTGCACGTACTTCTCCAACGATCACAAACGTTTGTTAAAAACAGCTAAATATTACTTGAGAAAAATACATTCTTTGTATTAGAAATTGAAAGAGCAAGAAGAGAAAGAAAAAGAACAGAGAAAGAAATAAACCCAAGTTACCATATTGTCGGGGCCATTTCGAACCCATCTGATGATTCGCCGGTCGAATGGAGAACTCTAAAAGTCTCGATGGCTAGACGGGCCATGTGCAGTAGCGAAACCTGAATTATAATTAACCTGTGACGATGGATCTGGGAGATCCCCATAGGGAGAGTCCAATGCAGAAACTGAACTGGGCAGGGGGGGCGTTGCTTTTGCAAAGGCGTGTCCGGGGCTCAAGTTTGACCGTTGGTGTATACCCCTTTGACTCTCCAACCAGCTATTGTGGCCATTGAACTGAGTCAAGTAGCTCGCCTGTGGCCTGTCCAACGGCAATTGAACGTTCAGACTGGATTCACATCTTGATATGGGTGGCGATGGAAGTTTTGGGGAACGAGATACTATCTCGAGACGGGGTGAGCTTCTTCTTGAATTAGGAGGGGTGAGGCGCGAACCTCCCCGGCGAACTTGACAAGTCGGACATATTTTTACAAAACGCGAGATGAGTTCTTTAGGGACCCTTTGACGAAGATCAACGTATGCTTACAGTCAGTCTCCACTGGTTAAGGATGACTGGGGCATCGGGATGTTCTCGAAAAGATAGGCCTGGAAGGTGCAGACAATTCATTTGAAAAACAGACAGACGTACCATGAATAAATCTGCCGCACCTGAGCAGATGTTTTATCTCTGCCACCGTGTTGGCACTGTTGATGTGCCCTGGTGAGAATCTTGAAAAGCTTCTCTCGGATAGCCACGGGCTTTCCTTCATGACAGATCATTTTCATGCACTTGAAAGGCATGTGAGCATCAGCAATAATGTTCTTCAACCTGATAAGGAGCGAATACGGACATCTGAAGTCCCTGTACCAACTACTTGAAGTTTGAACATCTTTTTGACCCAAAATCTGATGCTATACATTTAGCTGATGCAAACACAATCATGGTCTTGGTGAAAGGCTTGAAAATAGTAGGGATGCTTCCAGCCGCAGGAAAAGGTCAGGAAAAATCCATACCGAAACTGGGCAGATTCTACAGTCGTATCCTTTGGATCTAATAAGACCGTCCTTATGTTTCTGGCCCTTTTAGCATGAATCAACGCTTTGTCTTGTTTCTTAACCGAGAGGTCGTCGACATAGCTGAAGTAGAACACCGCGCATAAGTAAGGCCTCTCTCTACTTAAAACACCGAAGTGGATTCTTTGGACGTGTGGACTACTTACCTTCTCATTAGTTGATCGAATTCCCGTACGTTTGGGAATCCATCCAGTGGGGGAATGACTGGCTCCGATAACATCGTATTCTCGTTTCGGGAGTCTTGACTTTCGATGTCTGTCTCCCCAAGTGTTTCGCGGAAAGGCAGATATCTTTGGGACTGGAAATAGCGGAATGGTGCCATGTACTGTACCGACTGATGGTGGTGATGGTGGTGGTGGTGTTGTTGTTGTTGTTGTTGTTGTTGTTGTATGGCCGTATGGTCAGGGGTTGACGGCACAGAGTGCACAGGTAAATGGGGAGAAGACATATGCTGGTTATGAGTTGATATGCCTGAGTGGCTGTATGGAGAGCTGAATTGGGAAGTATATGCATTGAAAGACTGAGATGGGAAATGATATGAGCCAGAGTCGTTTACGCTGAACTCATGACCTTCCCCTTGGCTATATGGAACAGGCAAGGCAACTTGCTGGTTCATGATATAGCTACCATGGCCCTCATTACTTCGCCTTCCAAAACCACTCATAATGACTTTCGGTTTAGCTTTCGTCTCTTGTTGGCAGCCAGAAAGTTAAGAACTTTCCAATTTAATGCATGCACAGATTAACACGGATAATCTCACTGCACAAGGAAGCAACTCGTACTGCTCGCCCTATCATCCAAATCTATATTGATACAGAGATGGAGAATGTGATATAGTAGGGTGAAGTTTTTATAAGCCAAAAACCCTCGAATAGCAAGGATTCTGTTTCTGGAAACCTTGATGATACAATCTCTTTGTAATGGAGTGTACGGTGAGGTGGCGTCGAAAGTAGAGAGACACGCCTAAATACGATAGAGAAAAGGAATAAGGGGAGAAAGAAGAGAGGACGGAAAACTTGAAGTAATTCCAGAAGAGACAAGTGATGGAGGTGTAAATAAAACACTGTTCGTATACTATGGATCCCAGTAATGGCGAGCGGGCTCCGAGTCTCAAATAAGGGAAGAAAAGCCTAGGGACTTCCGGTAAGAAGCCTCAGTGTGAATGACATATGGAGATCTGGTAGGGTATATATGTGCAAGACCATAGCACCCTACCCTTGAACGCTGCAAGGTAACGTCCAAGAAGTCCGAGGCATCGGTGACAGCTGACAGATCCCAGATTTCCTGGACA
>NW_022476216.1:0-1451 GCF_009193645.1 Aspergillus pseudonomiae
GTTGTTAAGATAATTGAATTATAAAAGTGCTATTTTATATGGAATACATGGTGGCCCGCCCGATTGTCTGGCCCGCTCGTTTATAGGTTACGTTATACACTTGCGTGTGTGATAGTTTGCATAGAGTGAATTTGTTTCGCGGGACTATGTACAGCACTTCTCGGAATCGGTTGGACTCACATGCCTCAATCTTACGTTTGTTGATCAAATAAACTTTGAGAATAATTGTAGCAAATTTTGTCTCTGCGCCAGAGCAAAATATGAAACTACACTCACAATCCAGCTAATGGCAAGGGCCAGGGAAAAATACACTACTACCATCGATGTCCTTCCAATGCAAACATAGCAAATTACTTAGGTGTATCCAACAGAAATACCTTCGCAGGAAGAGATCCCTTGCCAAATAACGAAAGGCCCTCATATTCTGGTGCGACGTATGGTGGGGGGTGGGGGGGTAATCAAACAATGGCCACGTCTGAGGAGGCTTTCTATAGGTACCAAGACACCTTTTAGCTGCCATGATGGTTACTGAGATAGCTTTCTTTTACCATCACTCAAATGTGGGACATAGGACTCTTGGGCTCCTGGGTGGGCACATAGCTAGCTGACACGGTGGAATAAAATGTATTTCTAATTGACCAGTTGATACAGAAATACTGATGCAGGATGTCCAAATCTACAGGGAGTAGAAAATGTAGCAGACAAGCGATTTACAGCTGGAGTCTCTAAACTATTGAGAAGGCTTGAAGACATGGTAGAAGGGGTTGCATTTGTGCTAGTCATTACTTATATTATATACTTTCTTTACCATCCTCATAGTTTTGACTGCTCAGCTTATAGATGACTAGAATGAGGGTAGCTCTGGAAAGACAATATATATACTAAGTCGAAGTTCTAGAAAATTGAATCTGAATTGTGGTCTCCTGGAATTCTTGATTTCACATCTTCCTGTAATACATTGGTATACATATCAGAATTTTGAACGATTAAATATGGCGCCTACTAAGCCAGCTACCCTTGCGTATGCAAAATTAGTGGAAGCCGGGCTAATCGAACATATTGGACAAGATCAAAAGGAGGGACCTCTGCCTGAAGCAACCAAGAACGGAACCCGAGAACTTAGTGTCTCACAGAAGAAAAAATTGGTTGAACAGTTGAAGAGCCTAGTCAAAAGAGTGCAGCAGGCTGGGGACTCTGATGTGCTTGATATTCCAGGTTATAAGGGAAGTCATGAAGAAGCGAAAGAGCTCTTGCGTGATGTTCTGAAAGTAGCCCAAGATGAAAACATTGATAATGCGGCTACAGCTATGAAAAGTAAGTTTGTTACAGTATACAATTTCAAGCTTGGGTGAGCTGACAATCACCCAGAGGTCGAATCTGCAAGTACGACCCCCAGCCGGGGAGACGCTCCAGCGACAGACGCTCCAGCGACAGACGCTCCAGCGACAGAC
>NW_022476216.1:1656-11948 GCF_009193645.1 Aspergillus pseudonomiae
GACAGACGCTCCAGCGACAGACCCTCCAGTGACAGACGCTCCAGCGACAGACGCTCCAGCAGACGCTCCAGCAAAGAGCATTCAGCGTCGCCGTTATAACCCCAAGGGCAGGAAGACAAGAGCTGGATCAAGCTTTGAAGGAGTTGAACCTGAGAATTTCTCATGGACAACGGGCGACCCACATGAATGGCCATGGCCTACGTACGAGCTGCCCAACGGCGGTGCCCTCATGGCTGAGAAAACCACTAATAGGATGGATTCATCTAAAAATCCTATAAGCTACTATCTAGTAGAATTAAAAGTGGAAGTCGAAGGTCTGGGGGTACTCTATCAACACAAGTTGGTTAGGTATAGCGACTTCCCTGGAGAAATCGATGCTTGGAAGGAGGCAGCTGGTGAGGAAAGATGCAAATTTGCGGCCACGGACGAACCTGACTCTAAAGAAAAGCTGCGGAATGGCAAATCCTATGGATTCGAGAGACTAGATTTTATTGCGTCTCTGACGCCAGGAAGCAAGGACCCAACAAAGGGGTCTCAAAAGAGGCCAGAAACCGAGTGTATCGTTGCGGTTAAAGGGCACGAAAAACCCATATTTTTAACTATGGGAGAGTTCTTCCGAATGGTTGGTAAGAGAAAAGCAGAGAGTTTGATTATCTTTGTTTGCAACAGAGACGGGATGTCTTTGCCAGGCAAAACCGAAGCAAGAAGGATATCGTATATGAATCCAGCATGCCCAGATAATACGGAAAGCCTGGAATTCCGGGAAAAAAATAAAACGATCCCGGCACAAGCTGTAATTCAACAGTCGGAAACAGCGGTCCATGATGAGTACCTGAAACGAACCGTGAGGGAAATGTTGGCTGTCGAGAAGGAAAGGGTGGATGTACGTTTTCAGAAGATCGAAAGCGACGTCTACGGAGTCAAGAGCACCCTTCACGCACACGGAGGCTATTTACAGAGTATCCTTAGCCTACTCCAAGAGAATCTGCCAAATAAAAACCCAGACACTCAACCTCGAGATACTATTCCTGTTGGAAGAAAACTGATGGATGTGCTTCAAGGTTCGGGAAACAGCCGACAATCGGAAAGAGAGCAAACCCTGCCACCTTACACCTCTCCGAGCCCAGAGGTAGCCCAGCAGCAAGTACAGCGTTCCATTGAGGTATGAGCTTTGTGGTTCTGGTCTGGATGACCAGCAAGCTTTCTTGTTGCATGCGATCCGATATAGTATTCCGCTGCAACACCATAAGCTAAAACTAGGGAGGAGATGTCCCTATTTCCTACAGGAATATGTTAGAGTTTGAATACGTTTTTTATACATTCTGGATTTTTATTCATTCTTAGTGTTTTGAGTTTTAAGTGCTGTATCGCCATCGAACGCTTTGCCTCTAATTTTCATAACTATCATTCCATTCTTCTCATCCCCCCCCCCAAATTGCAAACCATGACCTGGAAAATAAAATACCTATAATAGATAAAATGTTTCGTTTACATCATGCGATGCTTGCCTGGTAATGTTGGCTAGAGTATAGCGTAGTTTGGAGGGTTTTTTGATACACCTAGTGTGTGGAAATTGAACGCAGGTTTCGCGGTACATAGCTCATATATGTACTGCACTTAGCAAAGGTCAGACGTGCTGTGGCCTAAAACATAAAATCTTCGGTCTTATACCCAAGGTCATGCTGCAACTGTCCCTGCTCAATATGTTGGACCCTCCTCTTGTACAGCCTTGAAGTGCTGAGGGAACACTATCGGTGAGCCCAAGGATCTGTCATGTCGTTCTATAGACGAGATTCCAGTGCAAATTGCAGATGCACTAGCAAGTAATGAGCCCTCCGCGGAGGATACATCTGCTTGTAGCCAACCATCCTTGATCCGATGGCTGGTCAAAAGCAATAGGGACCCAGGACTTAGACTAAGCGTGTCGCAATGGTAGTATATGTTCATATTGCGGAGCAGTCTGTTTTCACTAAGACGGGATATTATCTTGTATAGCAGGATATTCAAGACAAGCAAATCCTGTGAGACTCGACTGTCATAAGGCACTCTAACTTTTGCTTTAACGAAAGATGGAGTCGCATCGTGGGGCTCTAGAGGCTCAAATATAAGATCGGAGAGTGCTTCAGCACCAGTCATCAGACTAGTAAGGCGACGGAATGGCACATCAATAGGTGCGCTGTCTTTTGCGACGTGGGACATACTTTCTGGTAACAGTCGGGTAGGCTTTCGGAGGGTTCAATGAATTTATAAATTATTCAGCTGGAGACTTGCATTGTAAGATTATTCAAATCTATAAAGGCCAGGCTTTTAGTAATTTCGAGGTCATCTCAGAAGGAATTTCCAAACGTCTTAAGAACTACCACTTCCAGTCTTGCTACAGCCTGAGTCCAACTCGTGTCATCCACACTCTTTCAATGATGGTCTTAACTGTAAATGCGCTAAACTATAATAGAATACTACATCGGAGGCTCCAACCATGCAAATGTTATAATTGTGCCGAGGTTACAAGATAGCTAACTATATATGTACTAGTTTATCTCCACTGTTGGTTTCCAGAGTGTTTGCATTATGCCAGTTCCGACTATAACTGTTCCAGTTGATCTGCTCAGCCAACTTCGAACCGGCTACAAGTGGCTTGCAACATATGACGAGCAGCATCGCCTCTAGAGCGATGAGGAATGTGAATGTGGAGCGGTGGAGATGGTGGAGATGGTTGTCCATGTATCAATAGATTGTCCGCGACTGAACTGGCTACGCCCAAGAGCTACGACGCAAAATTGGAAAAGCACTCAACAACATTTCAGATATACTGGGAGGAGCTGACTACAGTTAGGTATGTAGGCTGAAAGATGCCCTCAGAATAGTCTTTCCAAGACGCGAAAGCCACAGGGGCTGGGAAATAGAACACCAGGCACCGGCCACCACGGGCCTCGACCGGCTCTACGACCGTCAGGAAAATAACAGTTTATTGTAAATAGACATACAGGTAGAGTATAGATAGTGGCATCTTTGCATATCAGCATATGAATTAATAACGAATCTATATTGAACAACATATGCATTGAAATTTAGACAGGAATAAATATCGGTTGGTCGTTTGAACAATCATTTCATTAGGCAACAATATTGTTCATGAACAGTACTACACTTTATTATTCTTTGTAATGTGCCGTCAGTCAATTCTATTTGTGCTTAAAGGTATTCAGACATACTAAAGTGTGCACTGCACGTTGGATAGACAGTGTAATGGTCACTTTTCTGGAGTACCTTTCAAATCCTAATGTGTTCACCGTAGCGGCAAGGTCTATCAGAGATTGTGGTCCTTGGTAGCTCTTATCTTATGGTATCTCAGCCGCACCTCGCATTATAGGTCTTTGTATGTACATCGTAGCTTTATTAGACTTAACTTAACTGACTACAAGGAGTATTCAGGCCATGCAATTGATGTCATGCTCAATAATAGCACTATCACACGCAGAAGACCATCAATATATGGAGGGTCTTTCTCAAGCAATAAGTGAACAAATGAAATGCACTAAGTCAGAGAAGGTCGCTGATAACGGTTCTTCTAAAGCTAAGCTACTCGTAAATCAATCGAAGTTGTCACTAGCTAAAATGCGTCATGGCCAAAATACCTCGCCATGGGGAGGCAAAGCCTTGCATAGAGAGGTCCGTCAAAGGGTGTAGACCTGTAAAGGCTGGCGGTCTGATTTTCACACTTGTATATCATATAAAGGCATAAGTTTAGAGCGAACTGCTAGAAATTTGGTCCCTAATTTCGATTCTTATGAACACTTGATGGGAATACACGTATAAGGAGACTGCATATATTGCTATCTACTATCCTAACATGTGATAGGCACTATCCAAGATGCCGCATATAAGTGATTGGCCAATATATCCAGAGACGCTAGCACAGTAGCACACATAAGGAATTATACGTTTAGTCGATAAAGGCTTTTGGAATGTCTACCTGTTTCCATAGCGTTCAGGTATGTACCGACAAGATTCTACCATCTGGAATCATCTGATATGGACCAATCATCGGCCCTTGCTACTGACAACCAACGCCGCACAATCGATCTCAGAAGAATCGGTGCATGTTGAAGAGATTGACACAACCCGAGGAACTCATTCCCTTGGAACACCATTCGATGGTCTTCAATCTGTCCTATCACCAGTTGAATTATATTATCCTCGTTCATCTCGGATCTCGCCGTATTGCATTGGGGTTGATCCTGAGGGAAATATACTTCACTGATCATTGGTGCACTGAAAAGCAAGTCTATCGAATTAAGGAATTCTTTTGTCTCCCAGCCCTTCTTTATGGCGCCTTCGTACTTGGACAAGATCACATCCTGCAAGGGCGAGGATAGCTTCCAGAGTCTGGCAAGGCTATACATAGACGCATGTACTGAAAGTTCATTGATCCCTCCTGTAATCATAATCAATACTTTATGTTTCAAAGTATGCTTTACAGTATGTGTCTTGCCTGAACAGCCTGAAAACGGGCAGCGCTTGTCTGAGTATGTGCCCAGGTAAATAAGTTCCAGTAACTTCCAGATAGTACTGATGTCTCCGTATTCCAGCTCGCAACGAAGCTGACCCGTAACTTGGAAGCATCGCCGAAAGCGTTCTTGGAAATATGAGCTCTCTGATTCCAAAATTATGGTATGGACTGGGAATTCCCAATCCTTCACAACGATATATGCATCTGCACCTTGTAAGGTTCGCCATAGCTTCTCCCTGTTGGGATAAGAAATAGATCGCAATATTTCCATTTCGGATAACCTTCTTCATGCCACGTGTGATTGAATTCTGACTGAAACTTGCAAGAGTGTCCGTAAAAGCCGTATACTGTATAGTATAATGTAGAGCACGAGCTCAAGTAGACTGAGCAGAAGTGGAGTTAAGGAAGTATAGATTTCTTATGTTGCGATCATGGAAAATTGGTGTCACTGTTACTATCATTTGCTCCTTCCCAGAGGTTAGGGCCAAGCTAGTCGTGCTTCATGACTTGCAAGTCCCACTTCTCCCTATCTACGATACCCAGGTATTCTGCACAGATCATACGGAATCCCTAGATTGTGAGCAATATCACTTGGGCTCTGAAAGGTGCGGGTGCTGTCGATTTTCCCTGAAATCAGAGGGCCACCGTTTGCTTACCACTTCAACTCCTTATTGGGGTGAGATTATCGATACTTTGAGCACAATTACTGTGGATTATATTGCCGTAGTGAAGTATATTGAAATTGCAACCTCAAACACTCTGAGTTTGAACATTCTTCTTGGCTAGGGGGTGTCATATGTTGGACCAACAGCCATGATTCCCAGTTGAACAGGGACACCGACCAACACAACCTGCCAGTAAATATCAGTACTTATAGATAAACTGAGGGGGTAATGTAAACCTCAACGTTCACTGTTGAACCAAGTATTATTCTATGTTGAACTCTAACGCCTCGATTTGGGAAGGTCCTCCGGAAGGGGTAAACGATTTCATGACATAATGTTGGCAGCAAAAGAGTTGTCGAGGATACCAAACACTATACAAGTGACAAAGGAAGCGAACCTTGATCTCGTAAGATCCTTCGTTGTGGATACCAAAAATATGTTCATTGTGTTTGACGACCAACTAATTGAACATCATACAGTACGTGGGGTTCTCCTACATGATAAACACATCGTACAAAATATCTAACGTCCTATATGTGAGTCTTTAGTTTGCTGTTCAGCTTGACTTGAACTACTCATTTAACGCTTCACATTGTAAATCAATCAATATGCCCACATAATTTGTTGCTTTACTGCCTAAACTATCGAGCTCAGATATCAGATTTGGTCTCAAGCCTAGCGACCACGCTCATAGTAACGATTTTGGACGGAACCTAGTATTCCACCGGAGAGCCGCATTTAGGACAATAAACCCCACTGTTAATTTCGGAAGAACTACTACAATTGAACGAGTTTGGATCCTTCATGTTATAGTCTATAATAGTTGAACTGCTCCTAGTGTTCCTTATTGCTACGGATTTCTTCCAGCCAAACTTGTGGTATGTTGAAATCGCACCTAATTCCTGAGGTGGCCTAAGCTTTAATAATGTAGCTTTCTTACTCACAGCAGCCAGTCAATATCAGCATTCTCACCAGTTCTTGCAGACGGCTTGGCGTTTACTCTTAGAGCAAGACCCGATTCAACCTGTTATCAAGACGCATCGAAATGGACTTCCTGAGCCGCCAAAAGGGACTCTGCTTGAAACGGCTTCATGCACCAAAGGCTTTGCTATCGAACATTGGGCTTTGCAATGACTATCTCACAGTACTGAGAAGAGGAGAGAGCCTTGCACAGTACTTGGGAGAGAAGTTGTTCATCAACTACATGGAAGAGAGACTCAACAATCTTCTCAACTCTTCAGATCATCCTATTTCCATCCATGACAGTGAAGGACGGGCCAAGCATGTTAGGTGGGCCTACCTCTTACGCCACCTGGAAGCTGATCAATTCGAAGAAGAAGATGGTGGTATATATCGCTACTCTGTTTCGGGACACACTATCAAACTGCCCGAATATACTTACCAAATGATCCGATGCGGAATTCTTCAACAGTTCCTCGAGCCATGGCCAATATTGGAAGATGTGCAGAAGGAACTGGACACTACTGATCAGACTTTTGTCACTGCACTGCATTGGTATGACGAGCTTTCACAAGGTATGACTCATATAACCATGTAATATTCCATAACTCAGCAACTAATGAGATTATACTATAGCCCGTGAGAGATTCGGCACCCTGCTGCACGAGTTGCATAAACGACGTGATATACTCCGTTCAGTGTTGCGAGTCACAGCAGTGGATAGGCCGAGCAAAAGATTTCTGGCGGCCGCGGAGCTGTCAAATGCTAAGTCCCATGAAATGCAGCCAATACCAGAGGACGCTGAAGGCTACAAACTCCTCGATACCGAGGTGCATCGACGTGATGATGGCCAAAACAGCCTTAGCTGCCAGTCGCAAGCTACCCCGGACTTGGCAATCCGTATTTTGGATGAAAGCCCTCGGGTAGAGCAACTATATTCATTGGAGCAGCTGGACACCGTGTCTAGTCATCAGTTGGTTGAAGAAAATAATATCTTTTCAAATCAGCATAAAGGCCAGAAGGAAAGTCCACCTAATCGTGGCCGATACTATACGCAAAGCCTCAATTCATATTCAAGGCAGATTTCGAGACAAAAGAGGAGGAATAAGGTACGGTAATCACTTCGCGATTCATGGTTGATACCTAAAATTTATGGCTCTTATGTTGTGGTGTGAAGTGGCAGATATAGAACGCAGAGCATTAGCCGGTAGCTCAGCCGCATTGTAAATGTGGGCTCTATTCAGAATGGTTTACTTCCATACAGTATCTAGGCCAGGTACATAGGTCATATAGAACCACATAAGGAAGCTACATTAAATCCAATATTCATAGATTATTCTTATGTATATCTCCTTGGTTACTAACTGCAACCTCTCTCGCCCACTATATAAATGCGACTAAGCTGTAGTATGCAGAACAGGAACTGAAGCACGCTACCTCGCAACCACCTCTTTCTGTACATCATTGGAAGTCGTGGTTCCATATGGACATGGCCAAACTCAGTGTCGTCGTCAACACCATTTTCCGGCGCAATCTCATCCAGATGGGTCTCCTCTTCGTCAAGGACGTGTTGGACTCCCGCGCCGAGGTTGAGAAGATCGTGACCCGTGTGTGCCCCCTCCGGAATACCTTCTGCGGCTGGACGTGGGACGTCCACACGTCCGCCAGGCCAAGAACGTCTCCCCGTCGGATGAGAGTGAGACATAGTCTTGGACAGGAAACACATCACAGGGATACCGAAACACGACATCCGCGCTCCTCGGTGTTCGATGCGGTTTCCAGGCTACTGATTCGTCCGGCTATGTCGAGAAAACGCTTGCCGTCCTCCAAACTTACTAGCAGAATGCCGGGCTTAAAGTTTAAAAGCTGAATGAGGTGGTACCCATCTTCTTCAACATTTCAAAGCACTCTTCATAGCCTATCTCACTAATTAGCTAGTCATTGCAATTGTCTCATCTCTTCACATACGGGTTATTATTTTGTCCTGCCAAATTCCTTGCTCGCAATCAACATAGCCAAGGTACCTTAGGGACTCGGATATATTGATAATATGTGCTACTAGTTCATGCAGCCAGTCGTACAGACTCTCCTTAGAGTCGAAGGCTAAGTAAGTACCTTGGTCAAGTGCCTTCAGGGTATACCGACCCAAATCCAGATAACATGTATTGAATGTCTTCCAGACATCGATGGCATCATTTTCCGTAGTCATCTGCTGGCTTTGCTTCTGAATACCTACCAATTCGGGGAACCTTTTCTGGTACGCCTCCAAGAGACTGTGGCCATCTATAGCAAGTAATATCGATGCTGCTTCCTTGGCATCCCCTCGATTTATCGCTGCTTGGCAGTTTTTGAACTGATCTGAAATGCAGCCCGGACTGAAGATTTGAGCTCTTCCATAATGTGAGCCATTGATGGCATGCAATTCGTTGGGTTCAGGCTGCTGACGAGCACGATCAATGCGAGTTTCATAGTACTGCTGAGCCGCCTGTATACTCTCGTCGGTATAACTGCCGTCGGACATGTTATTCCCTGCTATTCGCCCATTTCTGGAAGGTAAGAAAACTTACCAAATTTCTTTGGGTAGATAAATCATTTTTCTCCTGTCTTTCAGCTCCATTTCGTACTGGAGAAGCAAATCTGCCAATTCGATAAAAGGGTCCGCGTCCGTGACTTCATCTCCAGTTAACCGATTTTGATTGTGTAGCACAATGCGTATGCTTTCCCCTTCGCGACCTGTTTCAAATAGCCATCCACTCAACACTCTCAGATCTTCTTCCAGTTCATTCACGTCACTCAGGCGAGGATAGACATATACGGGTCTCAGATATTGAAACTCCATATTTCAAGATAATGGATTTTGGCCTGGGGTTTGTGGTTGGAAGGTCGACAGAAATGATTCAATGGAACAAGAAAGTTGACCGTGCGAACCGTAATAAATATGAACCCTAGAAAATATAGGTAGCCACCTTTTAATATCTGGCGGGAATCACCAACGCTATGTGACCTATACCTCTTGTCGAGGCGCTTAGGCCTTGTAGTCGATTACTGATTCTGCGGGATGTCGTATGGTAATCTCGCAGGTAGTGTTTGAAATGAAGGACAAGGATACCAGCCTTAGTGTAATTGAAGGGGCGACTTGGAAACGAATCAAACATCTCTACCTCGCGTCATTTTTTTTTAGTTGAACGTTCCTTGGCGCGTGGGTTAAACCAAATCCAGCTAGGTATGTTCATGAAGCAAAAGTAGGCCGTCTTACTGGCTTGATGGTGTGGATATATGAATAATTTATACGAAAGGTGATGCATAGAATCCAGTTCCCCTATTAGGCTGGGTTATGGCTGAGCTAGGCCCCTTGGTTGCATAATATACAGGAATCATAGTAGGACCGCAAGATAAACATCACGTGCATTGGGTCAAAATCGGAATTTGAGAATGTCCATAGACTAGCACGGCCATTTTGCTACCTTCGTTTCTCTCGTTGGCGTGTAGCCTCCTTGCTAAGGTTTTATGTCTCTCCATAGATAGCCCTTTGAAGTAAATGCTGCAACCTTTGGGAAAGGTGCCATTTTTTTGCTAGTGTAACTGCCGAGGCCTGTTTTTGGCGCGGTAGATGGTAACCTGCTGGTAATCCGTTAGCATGAGGAATAAACCTTTTATTGTGTCTTCATACTTGACTCCCCAAAGTAAATGAGATGCAGAATCCAACATACTGTCTGCAGGTCTGTATCTTCCACATGTAAATCACAGCTTTTACCGCCGTGAAGGATGTCCCGAAAATTTTCCGCTAGATAAGGACTCTCTGCAGCGAGGACTGTGCTGTGAATAGGTATGCTCCGATCTCCTACGACTATCTTTGCATCAGAGCCTTGTCTATCAATCCATAACCTTTTCCGCCGTTCTTGTAATGCATGCCCAATGAAACCTAACATTGGCATTTTCGTCCGGAAATACTGTGCGTCGTTAGGAAGATATAATATAGGTGTGATTATCTCAACATCCAAGTGTGATATACAGACATCACCACCTGATATATAGTGCCTTGTTAGGCCTGAGTCGAAACGTATCAGTTCTGATATCAAAGCCCAATGGAGGACGCAGGAGCTCACTGTCCTACTTCTTACTCATCCCGGCCCCGAACTTTGAGAGACAACAGCGTA
>NW_022476217.1:0-11758 GCF_009193645.1 Aspergillus pseudonomiae
TAGCAGTTGAAGTGTGTTTTCCCGGCATAATGCCTGGCATTTGGAAGGGGGGAGAATTAGAAGACACCGTCAAGCTTATGCACGGCCTTGAACTAACGGCCTCCTGGGGGCTAATAATTTCAATATCCATGCAGGAAGTAGAGACCTTCTCCCGATTAGCCCTGCTTATCACTCAAGGGCATATAGTACTGACCAGCCATCGCTGACTCACTGGTTCTGTTGTATTCCACAACCAGTATATTGTATATAGACTGCCAACCTGCAAGCTATCAGGTAGTTTGAACATAGGAGGAAAGCTGATACCATAGTATCCACAGTGAGGGTAGGAAACTAGGACTGCGTCTTGTTAGCAATGGTATCGATGAATGATAGTCTGCATGCCCTACAGTCACCTCCATCTCCGCCCTGGAAACCTAAAATCTCTAGGAACGTCCTTGTATCTGGATATTTTGGTTCTCGTGTACCGTACCAACTCATGACACCTTTGTCCGTATCTCTGCACTGTGTTGGATTGCCTCTCGAATACCGTGGCTTGATTATCGACCCTGGAAAAGCTCTCAGGCGCGGCCATCCTTGTGCTTGAGATGGGTACAGCTGATTAATGGGGCAAAACGTTGTTGAAAGAGAGGGATCCACAGGCCAAGCTCCGCTTAATCTGTAGTAGTCTGTACCTGTCGGGGTATTAGAAGGCACTATATGTCCCAACGGCATTTTCGGAACTTACTAAAGTTGCGCACATAGCCTTGATGGAACTCATTGTAATTCGCGCCAATAGCCTCGACCCCCTCGATCTATGTACCACCATTAGAATCTCTAACCTCAATACTGTAGGCATATTGACTTCAGCACCCATACCAATGCCCAACCAAGGCGGACACAACAACCCAAGAGGTAGAAGATACTGTAGAAAAAGACTCGCATCACGGAAGTAGGCGAAAAATTACCTGGACAGCAGTTAGCAATGAAAACACAAAATTATATATGATTTGCTTCGTAAGTCAGGCCACCCAGAATATTTTGTGACCTGTTCCAGCCCCCTTTACACCGGGCCGCGACCCCGTTTGGTTCCGCGATTTTGTGCAGAGCACGTTTATATAGTAAAAAACAGATTTTTCTGTTTTGAGAGATGCTGGCACGGTGTTAATGAACATTAATGAACGCTCTAATGGCCACAGCAACGGACGCCAACGCCCCCGTTCGACTGCTATGGAAGTCCAACAAACTCTACCAAAAGCTTCGTCCAAAAAGGTTCTTTGGCCTCCTCGAAAGATTCATGAAAACTAGTGAAGTGGAGATATGTATTATCGAGGACCATGGGAATAGCAATCCAGATGAAATAACGATGTTTGTCACGAGCTGGGGAAGAGATAAAGAACGGATTTAGGTATGAGTCTGGCTCGAATACCAGGTTGGCAACTACTAAGGAAATATATATCTCAAGGTATCAAGATATCCACAAGGATGTACTGACCTACTTTTGATTTGGTTGCGAGCCCATAGCCACTTCAACCAGGGCAACCTTGATGCTCAAGTTGAGTTTATAGATATATATAGAGCTACTATCACTACATAGGAGAAACCGACAGTGAAACAGGGGTTCTATCATTGTCAAGTACGCGCGTTTAAACAGGCTTAAATCATACCCCCATCATTGCCACCATGGGCCTCAAACCCCAGAACTTCAAAGTAACGCTGCTCAGAATCGCGAAGCCTTGCGGTGACCTGAACCAGCATGTCCTCAATCTTGTGGAAGATATGGAACATCTCCTCATGGAATTGCAGTAGAGCTTGTTTGGATTCCTTCTGCCACTGGAGTTCGGCTCTCAGGTAACTGGCATCATAGACGAGATCCTCTAGCTGTTGACGAATGTCTGTAGATGCTCTCTTCGATCGTTGCAAGCGAGAAGGGAGTCTTTCGATGCTGGACGAGGTGCCACCATGACGGAGTATTTCATGGTCCACTGGGGTGATCTCTTCAGTAATAGGATCAAGGGAGCGCCGGGGAAATTGTTGCATTCTTTCCAGGGTCTGAAATAGTGGGGGAGGTAAAGAGATGGGAACTTGCGACAGTAAAATTCTGATTCAGACAATTGTAAAAGCAGGCCTGTTGGAAGATAGAGTGACTTTTAAAGGACCAAAGGTCTGGGTCACAAACTCAAGTGCATGCTTCCATTGCGAGCCCGGAAGGGGTCGCGGGTCCGAGACATGTAGACACAATAGAAATGACCAGGACCCCAAAACTAGTCTAAGCAGTGTTTCTTGATAAAAGAGCCGCAGTTAAATGTGGGTTTAAAATGCCCTGACCTGGTTCTATTATGAGAAATATATAGTTTGCCGTATAAAGGATTATTGCATTCCAAAACAGGGCGAGCTTTGAACTGAAAACCTCGTAATTGGCTCTCGGGTGCAAGATATCTTTGCCAGGGCTTTGTTGACTGATTTCCCGATGTACTCTCTTTGGCCTATTATTGTCCGTCTATAGTAGTTCATGGTCACACATATCACACCATTGCCCCTTTGTATGTAGTAAACCATCAAACATAATACTGCTATTTTCCTAAGCAGCAAAATCAAGTGTCATTCTCCTTCACTAATCCCGTAGTTGATGTATACAAGCAGCATGATAAGAACATTAACCACAGCTGCATGTGCTATTTGAGATTTGAAGCTTATCCCATCTAGGTTCGGCTAATAAGTGTATTCAATTCGCATGATCTAAATGTCGAACCAAGCAATGTATAACACTCTCTTTTTCCACTAGGTGAAAATGTCAAAGAAGGTCTAGTATATCTACTATGGCATCTCAGAAACACACAAACTCCCCGCACTTCTCAGTACCAATGATGACTGGATCCTGCATTCTACCGTGGCGTGTTTGAACAGTTGTTGCTGTTAGGGATGAGCTGTATGGTTGGAGGTGAGGTTGGCTCGCTTGGGCGGCTTTCAGTATCACAAGCCCAGCAGCACTCGGGACCAGTGTCCTGCGAATCCCCCCTTAAAGCCATCTGTAGGTAGCGTACTGTTTCTTCACGTGCGTTCAACGCGGATCGAAGAGTGGAGATCAGCTCACGTTGCCACTCATTCTGAAGGAGAACATGCTGAATATTCAAAGAGCTGGTGTCACTGTGTCCAATCTGAGCTATGGCCCGTAACAAAGCCTCGTTAACTAGGTGCTGTTTCTCCAGACGAATTTCCAAGTCATCCGCCCTTTTTCTCTCCTTTATAAGGTCTTGACTTAAAAGCCATTGGTGTTCTGTGACCTGGTCAAGGGCGGACTCTTGCTGCAGTCTTGTTCTTTCCAAGTCTGCAATAATGGCTCCCATATATGCGCAATGGTCGCGTGTTTGGTTGTACACAACCTGGTCCTCCTTTAGCTTGCGCTCTAATTCTTCGACCCGATCCCTCGATATCTCTTCCCATTCGAGGCGCTTGTCTGTCAAACTGCAGATAGCTCGAAGCTCGTTCTCAACGTGGGTGCCCTTCGATCATTAGCTCTGGTAAACATGCTTGAAAATGACTGACTTTACCGGAACTTGGGACATTGTACTGGAAGGAAAATGTTTTAGATATATTTAGCCTCCGATCAGATCTATCAATTTAACAAAAGTCCGGCGCAAAAAACGAAGGAGCGGATATTCCTTCGACTTAAACCTTTAGTATGAATATTCACGAAAGCCTATACAACTTAAGCCCAGTGACCTAAAATCTGAATTGTAGGGGGATTTAGCCGCTATAGGACCGCACGTTTTGAGTGTAGATGTCGACATATGCGACACCGAATGGGCTCGCAGGGGTATTCTTTACCGCACCAAAACGGTGACGGCACCGTCATGCTTTAGGTAGTTCCGTGGCCGAGTGTAGAAATATCGATTTCCACTAGGGATCCATATTGCGCCTCCATTTCGGGTAGGACGTATAACTGCTTGTAAGGAACACCTACTTGTATGGAATATTACCCACTGCCCCGTGCGTGGTCGAAAATCTTGCCCCGGTAACGTTTCAGACCTAGTGACTTCTCGGCATGCAGCCTACCCAGAGTTTAACAGGCGACATTAAATATATATTTATATTTACATGCGTCCTATATCTTTGGGAGTACTCCTACTATATTCTTATATAAATACAACCTCTACCCAAAGACAGTATAAACAACTACAGCTACGTGGAGCTCTACCGCTGATTATATATTTCTTTTTACGTCATACTGTGAAATGCTTTATGCCATTCCCTCTTATCTCTAAAGCACATCTCACATTTGGGACTGACAGTTCTGGGTTTAGAGAATCAAAAGAACTCGGTACGCTCGTGTCAAGTGAAGCCGCAACGTTAGGATAACTAGCACAGCATATCGAGCTGTTTCTTCAAATTTGCAAAAGGTAATCGTATCGCTCGATAGCTACAGAAATCTTCATTAGCATCTTCGCCATAACACTAGAATCCTGGGAAGTTCATCCTGTCTACCTCTTGAGGCATACCCATGGCACTCAGCCAGCTGTACCATTGCGAAGGAGACTGTATTCACCTCCTCCCGCACGTTGCCCACAATTGGCCATGGTTCGACAAACTGCTGGAGTATACCTGCATGAATCTTTGTGATCGGATCCTGAAATTCCAGCTAGGTTTGCTTGGACGTAGTAGTGATACAAGCCATCTTCACCTCATCCAATTTTGCTAGGATCCACCTCATGAACGACATCAGCCCATTTAGTAAAGCTACTGTGCTCAATATTCCCTTCTTTGACCACGCGCGGGCTCGTGAGCTTAGTAGATTATCAATTCTTTGCTCCACTAGGTTACCAGAGAGAGGCTCTTTCAAGTACTGTGCAATACTCTTTCCTCCTACCGAGAACGTTTAGATAAGCCATAACCTGTATAACAAAGACTAGATACCAGAGCCCTCGGGGATTTGAAGCGTTCCAATTGGACATCTCCCGGGAACTAGGAGACTAAGTCCTCGGCTCTTTTTAAAATACGTCCTGCAGAGGTATCTATACCGACACAGAACAGGTGTAAAAATAAGGAACTGAAGCTCACCTGAACCACTTAGTATGGGTGAGCCTCGGATGTTAAGAAGCTCTCCCGATAATCGCACGTGGTGTGGAAAAGATCACCCCGGCCCCTTTACCTTTTCCGTAACCATTTAAGCTTTTTCTTATTTGTAATTGTGAGTACGTGGTAACGGTCATGTGGATCAAGTACGTCTCAAAGACAACGACCTAAAATATGTGCCTCGGTTACCACGGCCCACATGTAGGTTTCGTTATGTCTCGTATTTCTGGTCTTAACCTGGGGACTACTATTCTTAGCCTTTTTGTTCTGTTTTCTAGAAGCCTGGCCTAAGTAGGTAGTACCATTTACGCAAAAGGATGCAACGGTAAAACGATCGTGATGTGACTTCAAATCCTGACTTTTGCCAGAAGACGGGTTATCTCAACTTTGATCGGAAGCGGCCCTCTCTAGATGTGGAGCCTAAACTGTACTAATTTTTTTTTTTTGCGCAGCTTAGGCGGCACGTAATTTCCAACCAAAGGCCCTTTCCTTAAACTGTAAACATGGCATATGAAATGATTAACAGTGTATCACATTGACTGGAAACCTTTCATGTCCCCACTACTCCAACTGAGAATAAATGTTTTATCTCTTTTTGGGGCAGGTGGGGTTGGGGCGGTGGGTGTTTTCTAGTAGGGGAAAAGGGCAGGCGATCAAGATAGTAAGAACTTTTCTTCCTTGGCAGGACGGACCCACTAAATATATTCTCTCTTCATGGAGGATATGTTGATTCCTGTAATTATAACTGTATATGAATCCTGCCTGGCTTCGGAAGAGGAAGCCAGAAATAAAATGATTGCAAAAATAGGGAGATGTATAATTACTTACATGTATGTGAAAAGTTAAAAATAAATCAGAATGAAAAAGTGCACTTACGATTGGACCCTGCATGGGTATGACTTGTATTTGTTAGTTTGTGGTTGAGGAATGGCGTCAGCAAAAAATTTAAAATAAAAAGAAATGTAGCCCCTCTTACGGAATTCGGTAAGAGCCTATCAAAACTGTATTTCTTACGGTTATACTTCGGAGATTCGGGCCGAAGATACGTGATAAAATAGGATACTATTAATGCCCTTGACTTAAACTGGCCATACGTAACTAGAGCTGTGAGCCTTATTAGGATGCCGGTGATTCGCTAGGATCCGCTGTGGCTAGTTGTTTATGTTAGATGATGTTCTCCGAGATAAATGGCTTTGCCGCTAAGTCGGGTCCAAGCTGCCGATTTCCGGACCCGCCAATGACGAGGGACAAGGGCCGACAGCGCTTTGTTATCCTTTGGTTCTCTTAGTCGGCCCACGGTTTCAAAAAGCCACGGCTAGTTTGACCATAATGAGAAGCCCTAAGACACTTAGATAGGGTACCTACTTCAGTCTTTAAGAAAAAAAAGGTTAAAGAAAAGAAAGAAAGAAAGAGAACAATAGCACCTGGTAAGATTAACAACTATATGAGCGGAATTCCTTGGGAAATCTATGAGCTTCTAGGACTTCGTGTCATGCGGGTCGTTAATGTCCTATGAACTATCATATATTGAGATTTATCTACATAGAGAGCAAGACAAAAGTGGTTATTATCAGATTTGCAGAGATGAATGCAATTTATATTGTATTATGCCTAAGCACGAGACTTGCATTTGGAGCCCTTTAGCTAATTATACTTAGTATGCAACAAAAAACCACAACAATCATTTGTTACGCCCGGGTATCCGTCCAAGGACTCCACGACCAGTTAGCAATCTTGGTTAGATTCGACTTACCTCGACGACTAGAATCTACTAGTGATCGACGACGAGGGGTGGCCCGAGTTGGTCCGAACGAGTATCTACGATACTGATGACGATACTTATACGAAGGTAGTCCAAGGTTGAAAGGCCAGGCTAATTGAGTACGTATACTCAATTATTAGATAGTGCGAACGAGTTGAGCTGGTAACAATATAGAAGGTATATCTGTGGTAACAATTTGGATTGATCACGAAGAACTAAACTAAGTACATGAATGAGTGTCCTTATATATCCTTCCTTGAAACATCTTGATATATTGACTGGTATGTCGTTGGTATACGCGTGGTATACGATATACTCCCTATAACCGTCCCTTGGTAATCCTGCGGCTGCTTTCAGCTCTTATCGTCCTATGGTTTTCTGCCCTTCGTGTCCGCTTTCGATAAGGTGCGCTAGACAAGGGTCTGTAACATCATTCTCTGTGGGACACTCTTTCGTATTGATACGGGCGCGGTGTGCTTGAACCATGGCGGCTCTCATGGGTGAGGATGTCGTCTCTTGGCGAAGGACACTCTAGCTCACTCTGAAGGGTATCACCATCATTGGTCCCGTAGCCGTCAGGTGGTATGTCTTGTAAAGCCATCTGCAAACACTGTATGGTAATGTCCTTCACGTCTAACGTAGATCGCAAGGTGGACATTGCTTCGCGCTGCCTCTCGTTCTCGAGGAGAACATGTTGAATGTCCCAGGAGCTGCGATTGCTTTCAACTTGTGTGACTGCACGTAGAAGAGACTCGTTTACCAGGTACTGGTCCGCAAGACGAGACTCCAAGCCCCCTATCTTCTGTCTTTCCAGCGTCAAGTCTCGGTCTAACAACCATTGACACTCCACGAGGCTGCTAACGGTAAATTCCTGATGTAATATCTTATTTTCCAATCTTGTGATGACTGTTCTCAGATCGGCGCAATGGTCGCATGTTTGTTTGTGTGAGAACTGGTGCTCCATCTGGAACTTAAGCTCCTCTACCTCTTGCCTTAATCCGTCTTCCCGCTCGAGGAGCTTCTCCATTAAGCAGCAGATTGTCTGAATTTCGCTTGCGACGGATGGATCCTTCTATCGTCAGTTCAATAAACTGTTGTCTGGGGAAGCAGTCCTCACCGAAACGTGTGGCATTGTGTTGGAGAGAGACTATTAGTGCACCTGGCCTGTTGGTAAATGTCCGTCAGATTTTGGAACGAGAGATCAGTGACCTGAAAGCGGAACAAACCGCTGGGTAGACGAGCTAGGCTCTAGATATAATTACCATCGAGGAACAGCTGAATAGGCACCATGAGCTTATTTTCCTGACCAAAACGGCATCTATTTGGAACAAGACGTCTTTATTATTTGCGTGGACCAAATCAGTATATGCGGAACTAAAACGCGTCGCACTATTGAACCTTGCAGACACCAGATAGTGACATCCAGACCAGTCCGAGGCCTACTTGCGTGCTAGGCGCTTTCTTGGAGAGCTGAGAAAAACACTGGTTTTTCCCTTTACTATGTAATTTTCAACCCGCTCAAGATGAAAGTCAGAAGCCCCTCCTTGAATTTTCTCGACTGGGCATCTGGCCCCCAAGGAAGAAAGTTAAGTGCGTGGCTCTGGTGCGCTGGTGGGGCTGCTGAGGTTGTCCCTGCTGGAATGAAAACAGATATATGCGATGAAGAACATGAAGCTTACTTGAAAGACTATGATCTTTGGTTATTAGGGATTGCTCCTAGCTGCCAATATGGGTAGGGAACTCTCTGGGGAAAAATAGAAATCAACAAACTTAGATGAGGTAAGATAGGCCAAGCCAAAACATTGCAAATCGGATGTGCTTTAGCTCCAAAGGCCCACTTAAAGCTCCGGTATGCCTCCCGCTCAACGCAAGACACATATAATGCGGAATGCTTCCCGCCTCCACCTTCCCTTTCCTTCTCCGGTTTCTTTTCTCGTTTTGGTCTCGCGTTTTTTTTTTCCCTTTTTGGCTAAACCGAGAAAAAGTAGTTCTTAGCAATAAAGAGATTCAACACATTTAATAAACAGCTTGTCAGCCACATACCTTTACGATCAAAATAGCTTACTAAATTTGTGATAATAGATATATAAGTACTCGCCATTGTTCCTGAATGAGGTCATCCATTTAGTCATTTTATATCCTATCCAGACATATTCGAATTTGATCAAACCAAGATCGAAGAAGTAACAAGACATTTTGTGACTATGAATAGCCTAGGATTAAATTAAAACTTAGTAGAGAACCATTTCGTGGACCTGACCTAGAACCATGGAACATAAAATGAGGACCCATAAAAGGCTCCATGCCCCAAGCCGCCCATTCCTTAGCAAGCGTAGGGAACTATTTTGTAATTCTTAGGAATAAGAAGGAAAATAGAAAAACGTACTATGAAATGTCGATCAAAACACGGGGAAAGCGCGGGAGATCCCACTTGTGAACTTAATGCAAGTCCATGCTCCACAGCGCTGATCAAAATTTAGAGTTGCATGGGACTTTTTTAAAATTGGCTGGCCGGTCCGATCCGCTAAAGGTTTCTCAAAAATGGAAGGTAGAGATGGACTCAGAAGTCATAATTAGCATTCAAGTTGAGTGATATAACAGATTATTCTCCTTTTTTCTTTTTATTTTCCTTAAAAGAAAGGAGAGAAATAATAAACGAGGTGGGTACAAGAAAGATGTTGTGCTTGTGGAAGATGAAGGCAAACTAGACACTAAACCGCTAGAATATTGACTAGTGTATGAAATGGTGAATAAATCTACTTTTTGCCACCAACTTTCTGTTGGAGATCAGGAAGGGAAAAAATTGCAAAGTAATTTAACTGAATAATTTGTCACTCTTTCCCTTCCTCGGCTTATGATTAATTAACTTGGTAATTATAGTAGCTCTCGCAAATTGCACCTCTAGCTGGTATTGCTTACTTTTTCAACTTGTATACATTGCTAAAAACGCCTTTTGCAAAGCTTACACTAGTAGAGGTTGTAATAATTGTCTAGTACTCTAGACAATATCACACAAGGAGATGGTAAAGGCTAATAATAAAAAGGAAAATATCCTGCTCCATCAACCCATGATCTACTATATCTGATCCAGCGGGCTTCGACGTCGCAAATCAACGGCGGCCTTACTCTGTGATTGGAATGACACAGGATGCTCCATGCGCTTAGTTAAATGCCCAAATTTTTCCATAGCAAGCCGCTCGCATTTGACGACTTTCTCCACCATCTCCGCCAATTTGTCAACTCTGCCAGAGATGTTGTCCATCTTGTCATGAAGACTACTCGCCAATATGTCAACCCTGTTGGACATAATCTCGATCTTTTCATGAAGGCTGTCCTCTAGTCCTTCGACTCTGTTGGATATAGTGCTGGTTTTTATATCCAGTACACTGAGTACATCGGGGATGTTTTGGAATTTCAGTGCAAAAGCATCAATGACACTTGAATGTCGCTCAACTGTTTCCGAAATTGACCCGGCTTCTGTCGTTAGGTTCTGTATTGCAGTGCTAAAGTTATCAATCGAAGAATGTAGAGCTGCAACTGTCGATGTATCACCACTACTGGTCACGGAAAAGTTGTCAATATTGAATATCCCATCGGCATTTCTTTCGGAAGGCTCAGAGAACGTCTTCTGGCAGTTAAATTCACTTTCATTTTCTGGTTAGCATAAGCAATATGGGCAAGTCATTGACTTCCTTCTTACCTAGGCAATTCAGTGGGTGGGACACTCTCCTGACTACGGTACATTGTTAGTGATTTCTCGGCCAACCGTAGCGAAAACACAAACCTTTCCCCCCAATTGTTAAGGCCTCTTTCCTTTAGACGCAAGCCTACGTTTTCATCCCCAACCAGAGTAGTAGAAGCGGAAGCATTGAACTGTGAGTGGTCCACAATGCAGTTGCTACTGGCAAAGTTATTGAGGAAGGCGTTTCCAGGTTGGGCAAAAGTATGGTTCACCCCGTTGTACGGATTGAACAGATCATTGTACGGCCACAACTCGCTATTCGAATAAGGGTTCGGTTCGAAGTCCTCACATCGTTGGTTAAATAAAGACATATTTAAAGTTTCTTTTTTTTTTAGGTGGACAGAGATGAGAGAGGAAGAGTGATGAAGTATTGTCCACGCAGGTGGGATATCAGCATCGAAATGAGACCACCAAGTGGGCTTTATATATCCTTAGAGCTTACAATGATTGCAAACGGGCTGCCTTTACTACCTGTGCGCAGGGATTAATTATGGTTACATGGCTTACGACGGATACTAAACTTAGGGGTCAAAAGTCTGACTACACCCGCCATTTCGGCAAAAAATGCAATGAATTCAAACTCGATTTTCTCAACCAATTTAAATGATATTAATCTACAAATAGATTATATAGATTCCATATATCAATACTTTGTATACCAGCCACGTGCCAGGCGTACAGCCTGAAGTCTGCGTGGCATAGAGCGAATAAGGCGATCTATTCGCTCCTGAGGAATAGCCCACCAAGCAGCTTGAATACTCTCCCTAAATTGCGTCCAATCAATCTGTGATCTACCGCTTAGAAAGAGCTCTGGATAGAGCTCTAAAAGCTTCTTTTTAAGCAGGTTCCAGAGATGCTCAATAGGATTTAAATCGGGCGAGTGTGCAGGCCAATCCGGCACCCAAATTCCATGCCTTTCAAACCAGTCCTGCGCCTCGTAGGAAACATGAATCTTTGCATTATCTTGTTGGAATATAGAGCCAGGTTTATAGATTGGTAGAAGCCCTTTTTCTAGGCAAGCAAGATAGGATTTGGTAGAGTATCCACCTCGAGGCGATAATTCATCCCGTTCTAGAACGACTAATTCAGATCGGCCACCAATCCATATAGCGCCCCAAACCATTTGAGAAATATCTTTTCCATGGTTTGTTAGGTTAACTAGATCTTTTCTATATGCTTCATTAGAAAAGCGGAACACGTATTGG
>NW_022476218.1:0-11655 GCF_009193645.1 Aspergillus pseudonomiae
TATATTATTTACAAGGAAATAGTTAAATAAAAAAGATAAACTAGATAATTAAATAATATTTATAATATTATATTAATTATTAATAGAATAATTAAATAAATCTATTATTAATAGTATAATTTATATATAATAACGCGGAATACTTAATAATAGAAATAATACTCTTTTATATAAATTATAAATACTATACTAAGTTAACTAAAAAATTAAAAAATAGATATTCTATTGTAGAAGAAGCTAGTAAAATAGTTAAAAATTTAAAAAATTTATAAAATTAACTATCTTTAAATATTAAATTCTTTAATTACTGCGCGGTAATTTACTATAATTAATAATATAAAAAAAAATCTATTTTTAAAAAAAAGAAGAAAATATTTTTACTCCGTAGAAATATTAAAATAAAATAACTAAATTTAAAACTTAACTATTAAAAAATTAGATTATTTAAAATTAAAAAATAAATTAGTAATATTAACTATTAGCTAAAACTACTAAATTCGATAAAAAAAATATATTTAATATTTTATATTTTATTATTAAAACTAGTACTAGAGAATATTAAAATCGCTAGAAATATTAAACTCGACAAAGAAAAAATAAAATATAAAATTGAAAAAATATTAAAATATAAGTAAATTAATAGAAAACTATATTATTTAATAAAATAGAAGAGTTACAGTACCTTAGAAAACTTATAGAAATTTATCAAGAATTTAATAGACTACTATTAGCTAATTTAATAGTACTACTAGTAGAAGAATTAAAATTTATTTAAAAAAAAGAATTATTTATTATCTGGATTAAATTAGGATTAGAAGATATAATATTAAAAAAAATAATATTTAATTTATTAATAAAACGTTTTAACTTACGAAGATTCTTAATATTAAAAAGATTCTTTTTATTAAATTACTTTATAAATAAGGAATTATACTTTAATATATAATTATTATATTTTTTTAAAAAATATTATTATTTCTAAAGGTGAAGAATTTTTAATATTATCTTTTATATTCTTTGGAAATACTTTAGTTAATTTTACTAGATTTTTTTAAATTTAAAAATAATTTTCTTTTAGTTATAATAAAAATTCTCCTATTTATATTTATTATAAAACTATTTTAAATATTTCTAACCGCGATGAGTATACTTTATATAATTCTTATTCTTAGAATCTATTATATAAAATTTATTACTTTAGATATAATAATTATAAAGATTATTAATAATAGAACTGTTAACTAAAATTATATAATATTAAAAAAATCTATTTCGCTTATATATCTTATTAAATATAGGTATAATAAAAAAGTATAATAGAAAATTAAAAAAAAAATTACTTACCTAGGCAAACCTACAATTTTATATTTTTAAAAACGAAAATTTAAAAGAGAAAGGATAATATTATAGATTTTTATTTAACGTATTTTATCGAAAATAGATATATAAGATAAAATAATAATAGAATAATAATAACTAATTTTTAAATAGAAGATACTTAATAAATTATTTATCTAGTAGTTATTAGAAAAGGGTTATAGATATTGATAATAGCCTATTACGTGATATTTACTCCAGTACCTATTTTAGAGAAAATATACCAGAAATATACAGTACTATTGTTATAGACCCTTGTCTAGCGCACCTTATCGAAGGTAGACGTATAAAACAAAATAATAATAGAATAACGATAGCCAATTCCTAAGCGGAAAGTACCTAACGAATCGTTTATCTAGTAGCTATTTAAAAAAGATTATAGATATTAATAACAGTCCTATTATATAATACCTACTCCAATATCTACTTTAAAAAGAGTATATCGGGAGTATACGGTACTATATACTACGATTAAATATACTCTATCTTTTATCTCTAGAAAAGTTATAATAAAAATAGATACTTAAGAATATATAAAAACATTTATTTATATACTTAATTTAATTCTTTATAATCAATTTTATATTATTACTACAGAGTACCTTTAGTAGTATAACCAATCTTAACTCGTTTATACTCTTTTAACTATTAAATATACGTATTTAATAGATTTAGTTCTTTAAACTCGAGTCTAGTATCGATAGTAGTTTTATATCGACTATATCTCTATAATAATAGTAATCTAGTATTGACAGTAGTCTTATATTAACTATATCTCTATAACAACGATAGACTAATATCGACGATAGTCTTATATTAATAGTAGTCTCTTAGTAACTCCTATCCTACTAAAACCATAACCCAATAACAACGGAAGTTAATAAACGATTTTAAATTAATAACTCTTATAACGTAGTCTATTAATTAATCTTAAATTTAATAATAAAGTCCTAGATATAATATATTAATTACCAGTCTATACAAGTTAAACCACGTTTAAACTTAAAAATTAATAATATATTTTCTCAGTTATTTAATAACAAAAAGACTTCAGTTAAGAATACTCTATTAATAAAAACTAATTTTAAGAATAATAAATCTATAAAAAAATAGTTAAAATAGATAAAAAATATAATTACTCAGCTAATTAACAACGCTAAAAAAAAAAATTAAAAAATTAAAAATCTTAAAACAAAGCTCAGAGAAACTGAAAAAATTTAAAAAAAATATAAAAATTATATTACTTAACTCGACAATTAAATCGAAACAGCGGTATCTAAGAATATAATTAAGAAAATAAAATTATTAAAAGTTAAACCTTTTAATAGAATTCGTTTTAAGTTATAGATATTCTTAATATAAATAAATATATATATTTATATAAATAAAAGAAATTTTATTAACAAAGTAAACAAGATTATCTTTATATCTATTTATTTACGTAGAGTAACATAGAACTGGTTTAAACTATATATCTAAGAATATTATAAGGTTATACTAGACAAGTAGTCAAATACTATATAAAAATTATTCACTAACTTGAGAAATCTGCGTAAATATCTTGAATAAATCTTTAAAAATATCGATACCAAAGCTATAACCAAATATAAATTAAAATAACTATATTAATAAGATAATATATTAATCTACGCAGTGGAATTCTAATAGATTATATCTAAAATAGACTAAAATAAAAAAATTTATATATTAACTTTTATTAGTAGTTTCAAAAGATATATAAAAAATAAATTTATACGAATCGATAAACTAACTACACTTAATAAAGTAATCGACTTTATTATTAAAATAGATAATCGATACTATAAATAATTTATAAAAAAATAGAATAATAAAACCTAAAGAAAAGATAAATATTAGTCCCAGAATTAATATAAATCTAATAATTAATAAAAATATATAAGTGCAAAGCACAGCGACCTTTATAAATTAAAGCCTATAGAATTAGACGCTACTAAAAAACGGGACTAATATACTAGTATCTCCTAGCAAAAACGCGAACACAGAAAAAAAAAGAAACTCTACTATAACTATAGAAAAGTAAAATATATATTAAAAAATTATCAATAAAAAAGAAATAATTATCAATTAAATAGAAAACCTTAATAAATAAATACAATAAAGAATAAATTAAAACTATTAAAAAAAGTATAAATTACACAACTCAATACCACTGCAGCAGTTAATAAACTAAATAATAAAACTAAAGAAATCTATAATATATTACAAAATCTTAAAATCTACGAAAGATTAAAAGGGACTAGCAGCGAAACTAGATCCATATAATTTAATATTAATATAGAATTATCGGCCAAAGAAATAGAATAATATAAAAAAAATAAACTAAATAGTAATAACTAGATTATACTAAATTAGCTTATAATTTATATAAATCAAGTAATATAACTATATATTAAACAGGATTAAAATAATTTATAAAATACTATAGAACAATAGTATAAGTAACTTAACAAGAACGAGATTAATAACTTAACTAACTATATAAATAATAAAATCTATAAACTTAAGTAAACTAATAATAAATCACAGTACAAAGCTATTATAAAGCTAATTAAAAAATATATACAATATATATTAAATTGAAAGATAGATAACTCTATTAATATCGATTAATACTATAAGTCTATTTTAAGTATCGATTAATTAAACTAAATTTTAATTAAAATTAATCTTTTAAATAAAGAATATAGTACTCAATAGATTAGCTATAATTCTAATATAAAGAAACTTTTTAAAATACCCGAGATACTAATAAATCCCTAAGACAAAGACGAAAATATATATCAACAAGTTATAATATTTATTAATATATTATAAAAAGTAGTATTACTATAATTAAAATAAAAAATACTAATATCGAAACTATACTAAATATAATAAATCGAGATTAAATTACTATAAAAGTAAAAGAATCTTATTAAATAGATTAATAATATAATTAATAATATTATATAAAATCTTAGGAAATTTTTATAACTATTAAAAATATTACTAGAACAATATCTATATTAAAACTATAAATATTAGAACTCGAATATCGAAAGTTAAAATAAATATTATAAATATTATAATAAATATCTAATTATTTATAAAATATATAATATAAATCGATTCGAATACTATAGTAAACTTAATTTAATTAATTTAAAACGCGTAAAAAAAGAACACGAAAAAATATATTATTAATTAAGGAAATATAAATATTATTACTATATAATAGAACTAATATATAATTAATATCTTTAAATAATATACTTTGATAATTTCTATATATACCACCGCGTTTAGAAATAAATAGTATACTTTTAATTATAAAATAATATAGATTAAAAAACACTTACTATAACTAAATAAAAAAAATATATTATAATAATTATCGCTATTAATAAAAAATCAACGTAAATAATAATAGATTTAAACGTAATAAATAATTTTATAATACTAAAATATTAAGAAAATATAAAAATTAAAAAATAATAAAAAAAGAATATTAAACCTTTACTTAAACTAAACGGTTAAAAATTAAAAACTAGTCAAATTTTAATCGAAATAATATCTATTATTATAGTTATAAGACAATATATTAAAAGTATAGCTTTTAATATTATACCTTTAAAAAACAAGTATAATATAATATTAAAAATCTTATAGTTTAAAAATTATAATTTAATAATAAATTAAAAGCAACGAACACTTCACTTAAATAATTACTATTACTTAAAGAAATTATATATAAAATATAGTATTTATACCTTTACTAATAAATATATTAATAATAGAAAAATTAAACAGCGCAATTAATATACCGCGAAAAGAAATTTTATAAAGAATATAATTATAATAGTAATCTAATACTCGAAAAAAAAATAATTAACTAAATTAATAAGATAAATATTTATAAATAAATAAAAATAACTAGAAGTTATAACGCTAGAAAGTAAATTGAAAAAGAAATAATACTTTTTACTAGAAATAAATTAAATATTAACAAAGTTAAATAGTAATTTTTAAATACTTTTAAACTCTTAAAAATTAATAGTTAACTCTATAGACTAGTTAAGTTTATTTAAAAAGTATTAAAAATTCCAAAAACTATTTAAATAGTTATAAATAAATAAATTACTAGAATATAAACCGCATAATTATACTATTTCTATTTAGAAAGAAAAAGAAATAATATATAAACGAATTTATCTAATATTAGAAAAAAAATTATAAGCTCTAAAAGAGTATATTAAAAATAGACTTAAAAAAAATAAATTTAACTATTAAAAAATCTAATAGAATACGGTATATTATTTATATTTAAAAAAAAAAAAAGAATTATAACTATATATTAATTACCGACTATTAAATAAAATTACAATTAAAAATAGGCATTTATTACCACTTATTATAGAGATATAAGATAAAATAAAAGGAATAAAATAGTTTATAAAACTCGATATTATAAATGTATACTATTACCTTAAAATTACGAAAGATAAAAAATAGAAAATTATATTTTAAATAAAATATAGATACTATAAGTATTTAATTATATTTTTTAAATTTATTAATATATTAATATTATTTTAAAGATTTATTAACGAAATATTAAAAAAGATTCTCGATATATTTATTATTATATATTTAAATAATATTTTAATCTTTTCGTACAAGTTCAAAAAATATATTAAATATATTTAAATAGTTTTAAAAAAACTATAGAAAATAAAAATATAATTAAAATTGAAGAAATATAAATTTTATATTTAAAAAACCGAATTTTTAAAATATTAGATATTTACTAAAAAAATATAAGTAAAGAAAAAAAAGATAAAAGCTATTCGAGAATAATTTAAATTAACTAATTTTAAAAAATTGTAATAGTTTATTAAATTACTAAATTATTATCAAAAGTTTATTAACTAATACGCGTAAAAACTAGAACTATTTTTTAATTTACTTAAGAAATTGAAGTAATAGAAATAAATAAATAAATATTAAAATATATTTAATAATATAAAAAAAATAATTACTACTATACTAATCTTAGCGTAGTATAATTTAGCTAAATAAATTATTATCAAAACCGATATATTTAACTATATAATTAGTACACGAATAGTATAAGCGAAATTAAATAAAAAACTATAACTAATAGTATTTAAATTTAGGAAACTAGTTTAAATTAAATTAAATTATAATATCTATAATAAGGAATTATTAGCTATAGTATTAATATTTAAAAAATAGAAAGTTTATCTAAAAAACGTATAATATTAAATTATCGTGAAATTAGATTATAAAAATTTAATATATTTTATAACTACGAAAAAATTCACGCGAAGATAAATAAAATAAATTAAAACGTTATCGCAATACAATTTTAAAATTAAATATTATAAAGAATTAGAAAATAACTAAATCGATATCTTAAACTAAAGACTAGACTATAAAATTAAAAAAAAATAATTAAATTTATAATACTAAAATAATATAAAAATAGATTAATTAAATATAATTACTAAATACTTATAGTAATAACTATAGAAATTAAAGACTCTATTTAATATTTTATTATAAAAATAAATAAAAAAGATAAATTATTTATACAAAAGCTCAAAACAAGTAATAATTTATTTACTAAAAATAAAAATAGAATTGTATACTACCAAAATTTTATATAAATTTTTTAAATATTATAAAATATAATAATTTAGAAATACTACAATAATTTAACGCGAGAATATTTTAAAATTAAAAAAATATTAGAATAGATTGTAAAGAACTACTATTTTTTAAATATAATAAAATAAATTAAAAAATATATTAAAAAATATAAAATATATATTAAAGATAAACTAGCGAAATATAAACTATATAAACTTATATAATTACTAGACGTATTTTCAAAATTTTAGAAATAAATTATAATCGATTTTATAAAACCGCTATTTAAATTAAAAAAATAGGATATAATAATAGTAATAATAAATCGATTTATTAAATATATCTATTTAATATTAAGTAAATTAACACTTAATATAGTATAACTCGTATATATACTATTTAACTACGTCTTTATTTATTATAAAGTAGTAGAAAAAATTATATTAAATTAAGATAAATTATTTATATTAAAGTTTTAGCAATCGCTTATAGATTTAATAAAGATAAATTAAAAATTAACTATAGTATATTATCTATAAAAAAACGGTTAAATAGAAAAAATAAACTAAATAATTAAATAATACTTGCGATACTATATTAATTACTAATAAAATAATTAAATAAATCTACTATTTACAACACAGTTCATATATAATAACGCGGAATATTTAATAATAGAAATAATACCTTTTTATATAAATTATAAATACTACGCTAAGTTAACTAAAGAATTAAAAAATAGATATCCTATTATAGAAAAAATTAATAAAATAGTTAAAAATTTAAAGAACTTATAAAATTAACTATTATTAAATATTAAATTCTTTAACTACCGCGTAGTAATATACTACAATTAATATTATAAAAAAAGATCTATTTTTAAAAAGAGAGAGAAAGTATTTCTACTCTATAGAAATATTAAAATAAAATAACTAAGTTCAAAATTCGACTATTAGAAAATTAAATTATTTAAAATTAAAAAATAAATTAATAACGTTAATTACCAGTTAAAACTACTAGACTCGATAAAAAAGATATACTTAATATTTTATATTTTATTATTAAAATTTATATTAAAGAATATTAAAATTGCTAAAAATATTAAATTTAATAAAAAAAAAATAGAATATAAAGTTAAAAAAATATTAAATTATAAGTAAATTAATAGAAAACCATACTACCTAGTAAAATAGAAAAGATATAATATCTTAGAAAATTTATAGAAATCTATCGAGAATTTAATAGATTATTACTAGTTAATTCGATAGTATTATTAATAAAAGAATTAAAATTTATCTAAAAAAAAGGATTATTTATTATCTAAGTTAAACTAAAATTAGAAAATACAGCGTTAAGAAAAGCAGTATTTAATTTATTAATAAAACACTCCAATTTATAGAAATCTTTAGTACTAGGAGAATTCTTCTTATCAAATTACTTTATAAACAAGAAATTATACTTTAATATATAATTATTATATTTTTTTAAAAAATGTTGCTATTTCTATAGGCGAAAAATTTTTAATATTATTTTTTATATCTTTTGGAAATACTTTAGCCAATTCCGCTAAATTTTTTTAAATTTAAAAATAATTTTTTCCTAGTTACAATAAAAATTCTTCTACTCACGTTTATTATAAAATTATTTTAAATATTTCTAATCGCGACAAGTATATTCCGTATAATTCTTATTCTTAGAATCTATTACATAGAATTTATTACTTTAAATATAATAATTATAAAGATTATTAATAATAAAACCATTAGCTAGGATTATACGATACTAAAGAAATCTATTTCACTTATACACCTTATTAGACACGGGTATAATAGAAAAATATAGTAAAAAATTAAAAGAAAAACTATTTATCTAGGCAAGTCTATAATTTTATACTTTCGAGAATAAAAGCCTAAAAAAAAAAAATAATATTATAAACTCTTGTCTAGTGTATCTTATTAAAGATAAATATATAAGGTAGAATAATAATAGAATAATAATAGCCGATTTTTAAATAAAAAGTACCTAATAAATCATTTATCTAGTAACTATTCGGGAAGAATTATAAATATTAATAATAGTTCTATCACGTGATATCTATTCTAGTATCTATTTTAAAGAAAATATATCGGGAGTATACAGTACTACACATTACGATTAGATATACTTTATCTTTTATTCCCAAAAAAGTTACAATAGAAATAGATATTCAAGGATATATAAAAATATTTATTTATATACTTAGTTTAGTTCTTCGTAATTAATTTTATATTATTACTATAGAGTACCTTTAATAGTATAACTAATCTTAACTCGTTCGTACTCTTTTAACTATTAAGTATATATATTTAATAGGCCTGGCTCTTTAAACTCGAGTCTAGTATTAATAGTAGTTTTATATCGACTGCATTCCTATAACAACGGTAGTCTAGTATCGATAGTAGTCTTATATCGATTATATTTCTATAATAATAGTAGACTAGTATCGACGATAATCTTATATTAACAGTGGTCTTTTAGCAACTCCTGTCCTACCAAGATCATAATCCAATAACGACGGAAGTCAACGGACAACTTCAGATTAGTAACCCTCATAACGTGGTCCACTAACTGGTCTCAGACTTGACAACGAAGCCCCGGGCGTAACAACTATATACTATAATTAGATATATTTTATCTTCTATCTTTAAAAGAGTCGCGATAGGAGTAGATACTCGAGAATATATAAAAATATTTATTTTATATACTTAGTTTAGTTCTTCGTGATTAATTTTATAATTATTACTATAGAGTTATCTTTAGTAATATAATTAATCTTAACTTATTTATACTTTTCTAACTATTGGGTATATATACTTAATAGACCTAGTTCTTTGAACTCGAGTCTTATATTAACGGCAGTTTAATATCGACTATATCCCTATAATAATGGCAATCTAGTATCGACAGTAGTCCAGTATCAACAGAAGTTTTGAAATAGCTCCCGTCTTACTCAGACCGCAACTTAACAACGACGGAAGTCAAAGGCCAACTTTAGGTTAATAACCCTCGGAACGTGGTCCACTAACTGGTCTCAGACTTGACGACGAAGCTCCGGGTGTAACAGGTACCTAACAAATCGTTTATTTAGTAGTTATTCGGGAAGGGCCACGAACGCTGATAATAGCCCTATCATATAATATCTACTCTAGTGCCTACTCTAGAAAAAATATATTAAAAGTATATGGTACTATGTGCTACGATTAAATATATTTTATTTCCTATTTTTAAAGGAGTTACGGTGGGAGTAGATACTTAAGGATATATAAGGATACTCGTTTATATACTTAGTTTAGTTCTTTGTAATTAATTTAAATTATTATTATAAGAGTTACCTTTAGTAGTATGACTAGTTTTAACTTATTCGTACTTTTTAACTATTAAGTATACGTACTTAGTAGATCTATTCCTTTGGACTCGAATCTAGTATCAATAGTAATCTTATATCAACTATATCCCTGTAACGACGGCAGTCTAATATCAACGGTAGTCTTATATCGACTGTATCCCTGTGACGACGGCAGTCTAGTATCAATAACAGTCTTGTGTCGACTGCATCCCTGTATCTACGGTAGTCCTAGAGGAACTTCCGTCCTACCAAGACCGCAACCCGACAACGACGGCAGTCGAGGAGCGGCTTCAGGTTAGTAACCCCCGGAACGTGGTCCGCTAACTGGTCTCAGACTTGACGACGAAGCCCCGGGCGTAACAGTAACAGTATATAAATATTATTATAGTATATATAGATCAAGTGGTATACTGTAGATTAAACTAGTACTTAAGGACCTAGGATATATAAGAATACTTATTTATATACTTAGTTTAGTTTTTTATAATTAATTTCTTTAATTACTTGATAGCTATATTTAAAATTTATACTAGCTTAGCTTATTTATATTATCTAATAACTAAGTATATATATTTAATTAGCCTAGCCTTTTGTACTTAAACTGTTATAAGTACTTGTTATATATTATTGTTATTATTATTATTAAACCTTTAGTTAAATCTTTTATTATTGATTTTTAATAGATTCTAGTTATTAAGTAAGTTGTTTTTAACTAAGATAGCTAATTGGTTATAGAGTCCTTGGATAGATATCTAGGCGTAATAAAGTTATTATAATTAACTTGGAATCTATATTATTATTTTAAATCGATAAATTAAATTTTTTAAAATTATATAGTAACAGTAACGGTAGTTATAAATAATTTAATAAATTTTAAATTAAATTAATTACTAGATAGTTATTAATATCTATATTAATTATTTCGCTAATATTTATATAAATTCTAAATATAATAGCTTACTAGCGCCCGCCTATTATAATATATATAATAATATCCTAACTACTAATAGACTAGAAAATATTATTCTATTATTATTTATATTATCTATTATAATTTTAAATATCTAATATATTAAACTATATTTATATAGAATTTCCAGTATAATACTAATTAATAATTTATTTTTATAGATATTAAAAATTAATTAAAAATTTAAAAAAAATTTTTAATTAAAATTAATTTAATAATTAATTATAAT
>NW_022476219.1:0-11553 GCF_009193645.1 Aspergillus pseudonomiae
GTATCGACGACAGTCTGGTATCGACGACAGTCTGGTATCGACGGCAGTCTAGTATCGACGACAGTCTAGTACAACAGTCTGGTACAACAGTCTGGTACAACAATACTTTTCTTAAAATACCCAAATCTTTATTGACTAGCACAAAACTAGAATACTAATTATTAGTAATAATAATGAAATAGACTTGGTATTGACGGCAGTCTTGTGTCGATCGCAGTCTAAGTAATGATTCACCGACGTTCCAGAATCCTAGGATATCGAAACGCAAGCTAGCCCTCTGCTTACTAGTTTGGATCACCTGATGGGTAATAGTGAGTCACTCTCCGTCGTTTAGTCGGTATAAATCATAGGCATACTAAGACAATTTCCTGGCGAATTATGTGTCTGCATGTCCTTGATCCATACCTGTATAACCTGAAAGATCGTTAATCCGCTTGTTCTTACTATCAGAACATGAAAGGCTCCCTATTCTATGCAAAAATATTGACTATCGGCCTATCAAAAGCTACTACAGCTATTTATAGACACATCTGTGATTTGACTTATTCGTCTATGGATAACTTCTACCTCGATGAAGGTGTCGCAGAGTTATCTACCTTCTTTCTCGGCAGTGCTAAGATTTATTTCAAGAACCTGTCCTTCCCCTTCCCTCTTTTTGGTGCCAAGGTTTTTAACATCGATAATGTTGCGAAGCTCAAAGAAAAGCTTCAAGTCAATCAATTGGCGCGAATGGAACCAAGATATTATATATCTGCTACGATCAGCGAAGATCTTCTGCGGCAAACCATTATCCAATCTGATATATCTGAGGAGAATCTAAAGTCGACCACCGATCCTCCTTTCCTGTCATTGCCGGACGGTTATAAAATACTCTGTCTATATGGCAAACACCGTGTTGAAGTGGCAAAAGAGCTTTTGTACTCTGGCGATCATTGGTGGGCTGTGAATCTATTTCGAGATGGTATGCCTAGTACATGAATCTTAGTTTTCAAATGTATCAGGAACCAACGTCAAATAATTTAGATCTCCCCGAGAATTTAGTACGCCATCTGCGTGCGCTTAATGATGATCACATGGACGCAGGCGATGCTTTGCGCAATTTACGGCATAGTAAGCTGTCCAACTACAGTGGCGATGAGATCGAATACTGGGAGTCTAAAATATCTCGTCGCGGGAGGGAAGATCTCAAGCGATTGGAAGATAGGTACCCGCGAATTTCGCGGGCCCTCGACCAGCTAATTGTTTTTCCGGGTCTATGGCCTGATATATCTATTACTTTCATCAGAAGGCTCGTAGAGTGCAGTTGTCCTAGTGTAAGTACTTCCTGTCTAGGGGCTAAAGAACGCATCCACTTCTGACCGGTAACAGGAGATCTCTAATTATCTGAACTTAATCTATAACATCTGGTCAACTCTATTCTCATGGAACTCAACTCATGTTGACGTGAACTCAGTCCGCCTCGTGGAAAATCTGATGCCGGAATCCAATGCTGACCAACGGCATATAGTGACCTTGATGGACCAGAGTGTGCTTTTTCCGTCTGTTGTCGACGGCAGCGACCGAGCAAAGTTACTCTCTGGTTTGTTGGATATTAAGGGAAGAATCTTAAGCTTGCGGTCCCTGATTCAAGATACTCTGCTTTTGGAGCCATGTGCAAAGGCACTGCAACGACTTGTTCCCTCGAAATCTAAGGATGTGAGGGATGCTCTTATGCGCAGGTTCGATGGTACGACCCCAACCTGGGCCGTCCAGGTATCTGAGAGTGCCACAGAGTTTATTGGTAATAACTCTGCAGTCTCGTCACTATTGTCGCAGAGAATCATAGCGACTCTTGCATATGTGCAACTATGGTTGTTTGCCATACGTCATATAGAAAGTCTGACTGACACCCATCTAGCAGGGCCACGTAATCAGCGCTGCAATGAAGACTTCATATACCGAGAAACTGAACCAGAATTCAACAGCCAGCTTGCCACATTGGCTCAGACATTGGGATTCAGGTCTTCTCAGATAGACTCACTTTGCAGAAAGGTCACGGCAAAACCAAGTGCTCGGGCGTATCTTCTTGGCCGGCGCCCACCCGAACGCTATGCTTACCCTCAGGACTGGGCTGAGAGGGGGGCATCTAAGATTGTTGATGTCCTTAAATGGCCGAGACCAAAGAGCGCTCAACAGCCGGTGATGCCAGCCCTTGCCTGGGAGGGAGAAGGCGGGTTCTCGATTGTCCAAAAGCGCTGTGGCTTGCCTCAGCGGAAAACACACGCAAAGGACAAGCAATTTGTGTTTATCCCACAGATATATCGTCCGGCTCATCTGTCAGGAGAACACCCAACTACCTTTGCTGTCTTGCAGGATATTATCTTTTGCTTTTTTGGTCGATATCCGTTTCCTGCTGGGTTCAAGGCCTCGTGGTGGGATACGTCAACGGATACACTGTGTGCAACCCCTACGGAGGGAAGTCATAATATTACGCATTCACCGGCATTGTCAGCACATTTTCAGCCTGAAGTTGGTAAAAATAGTGGTCAAACAGAGGACATGTCTTCCCCTGTGTCTATGGAACCTCACCCCCCTGGAACACCAGATTATAATGACAAGGAGCCAATGCAGAGCGAAGTGGAAGGACCTCCAGCGACTCCTAGCGAAATTGTCTCGTGGGAACTAATTTCAAGGCCTCCGATAGCGGTTGGATTTGAGGACGATTCACATATTGCCCCGCTAGGGCAGCGGACATTTATGGCTCATCACCGGGGAGCAAAGGAGATCCTGGATACTTGGTATCAATCCGGGGACCCATCTTTGGTCATCTTTTACTTTTTCAAGGAGCGACGATATTGCAAGTTTCAGCTTAATCACCCAAGTTTAGAAGAGCACCTCCGTGACTTGATTGATCCAATCTCCAACGACCATTATTTTGCGGACCCTACTGAAGGCCTGGTCAACTCGGACGACATCATAGATCGTATCTGCCATATGCGAGTTGTTTTAGCATATACCGAGCCTGCGCATCGACATGCCCCAGGTGCGGACTTGATGCAGTACGTCTACTCTTTTGATAATCACACCGGGAAAAGAAGGGAACGTGACGAACGTCATGATAAGCAAGATGGCTCATCAGCGCGAAGCAAACGGCAAACTATGGGGCAGCCATCTGAAAGTATAGATTCTATAGACGAAGAACTTTAAGATAGGTCTCTAATAGTTATAGAGTATTCGATGGCAGGCGGCCAATTTGTTGAAAGGACTTCCTATACTCAAAAGAAGATGTGGAATTTCCCAAAATACCTCTTTCGCACTAGGCTCGAAGGAGCGCTGGAGGTAGGCTGCTTTAAAGGCTGGTCAGCTAGACCCTACTTCCAGGTCGCGCCACCCTTGAGGCGCTTAATAATCAAGTTTTAGTCATGTAATTGTCAGTAACGAAATACAAATATTTTTCACTGTATAATCTATTACCCACCATAACCTTCCTTTAGTGGTTGTGTGGCTATCTTACCTTTGCGTGACTTTTCTGCCTTGCGTCTCCGCTTTCGATAAGATAGTTGCGAGGCCCGTAACAACAGTTAGCAATACTAGGGCCAGGCCAGCAGTCCTTTGGACCACTGCCCACTTCGAATGCGAAATGGCTACTAATCATAGAAGCTATGAATTACACCAAGCCATACTAGATCATCTCAGTCAATCCCACAGGAATGTCCTGGCTGCAATGGCAGAACAGTAACGTATAAGAGGTTTGGTGGGGATTCACAATAATGGTAGGCCCGTCATCATACATTACTACGAGTTGGATAACAATAGTATCTACTGATGGTAGTGTCGAAAGGCAAACCAACAGTCTAAGATCTGGACACCTTTCTTGCAAAAGTTGTACAAAAATTGAATAATTATGGTTAAACATTGATGAGCGGTGCAAACATGGCAAATCAGTTTTGAAGAAAGTCAACAAGAGCGTTCAGTAATACAGAAGTCAGGGACGGGATCTCTAACAAAAGTTGCTCAAACTCTTCGTTTCGTATGAAGTGTTTGATATATAGAGTCACGTAGTGCAGCATTATCTCTTGGATCTCCCTATATACCACTCCGTCTCCCTGGAACGAATACCGTAACACGCGTATGATATCACCCTGTCTTATTTGGTGCAGCGGAAAGTCATGAAGCATATGCAGCATCTTGTAGAGGGATATGTCTTGTAGTGCCCCCACGATATATTTCCTTGCAAAGACATGAAGACGAGCGTGAGCAAGTAATATAGTACTGTAGTCTAAGCGGTAGTTGTAGTGGTGACCAATTCCGGGAAGGGTAGGATATGGCCAAAGCTTGCCGATCAGCTCATTGGATATTCGTTCAATAGACTCCCGACTCTCAAAAATATTCCCTGTCAGCTGCAAGGCATAGGTTTCTGTGTTTTCCACCTGAGGTTGTTCAAGATCAGGTTTGCTGGGATATGTCTCAACTGGCAGGGGAATAGAATAATCTCCCGTGTACAAGTATTGGCAGAAGTACTCGAAAATATCCTCGATGGCGTCTGGAACTTCTATTGCATTGTCCATTGCGTTCTGGCAAGCGGCCTCGAACTCTGCGTACCAACTGACTGATCGTACACGGGGGAGTGCGGAATGTACGGTTACTCGGAGGCGGCTCGGACCCACTAGAAAGTCGATAGGCTTCGACTGGAAAATGCTGTCGTTGATTAATATGTGCCAAGATGTCAGAAAGTATCGCATAACTACCTCAAATCTAGCCCAGTCATCATCAGGTGAAATATTTCATGGATAAATGGAGTTTAGGTTAAAAGTGGGTACTATACTCCAATTAAATAACATAGATAAACACAGCTCTTTTATATCTATTTTCATTCAAGGGAAAGACACTCATACTGTAAGTTGAACCAGGGCAGCGTTACATATAATACACATCCAATGTGTTAGTAACCATTAACTAGTAACTAACTAGTTATGCATGAGTAATTTATTACGAATCTTAGGTATCGCTGCCTCCATACAGAAACTATGAACTGATCCCTGGCTAGCGCGGTACTGAAATATAATACATTCACTGGGACATTTGTGCCAAGCACATAGATACTAGATGTATTGAAATTGAGACTAGAGCAATGCTTTTTAATAATACTGTTATGTCTAGTTAGCGGTCAAATTGTGTCCCTTACAAAACGACCCTTGAGATATTATGAAATGTATACTCCGTACACAGGTGTTCCTATATTTATCAAATTACACTAGTAAGGCTTTACCTCCGCCTGAGGCCAGAATTACGAGCGTAGTTTGATGTGAGGAACACCTCTGTAGTTACAGTTAACTGCGAAATCAGCTTGCCCAGTAAAATCCATTTCATTCGTTTTAAAATTGTCTTGGTATAGAAGCTAAACCAGTAATAGTTATAGAATGCATTACCCAGCTAATAATATTAACTATGCTTATAATATTAGTAATCCGGTAACTAAGGATTTACAGAGACCGCGAAAGGGGGCAGGCTGATTTCGCAGTTGAGTGTACCGCAAACATGGGTGAATCTCGCTGGTTCACCTAGGTCACAATTGACTGCTCTTTACAGAAGATATTTCAAAGTATACGAAACTCCGGGACTTCACTACCCAAATTGGAAAACCGGGGCATTCTTGATCTATGCGAGGACTCCGAGGAGAACAGCAATTGTATTTTAATAGTGAGAAATTATAGATTGCATAGTAGACAGAAGGTTTTTAGATATATCTTGAAATTTCAAGACAGGCAAATACGATATTTTCCAAAGTAGGTTCCCATAGCATCGCACATCGTGAAGATATGAAAGGAGCAGTGAAGACATCTATCCCTCCAAAGCCTAGAGCTTACAGTCTTTATGTTCTATCAAACACCTCCCTTATCTCGCAGTGCCCAGTGATCTGTCGGTTAATGGTAAGCTCGCGCAGTATACCCCATTGACGAATATGACTTATGCTCTCCAAGGCTTTTTTTGTATCTGCAATTGATAAGTCAATTCCACTTGTGGGATCCTCCGTGTGTATGTACCAAATATCCTCAAGGTGAAGATATCGAAGTGTTGCCTTATGGGCGTAAACAAATCTTTCTAGTTTCAAGACAGACATCCAGTAGCTTCCAAACTCGAGTCTCTGGAGATGCTGCAGGGGATTGCGGGTAAAGTATTCTAGGAGTGCAGGGCTATCCTCTAACCGTAGTTCTTCAACATCAGCGAAAGCATCATCAAGAAGATGCGACAGGTGATAGTCTGGTGAGAGGTGATTTGGATAGTAACCTGATATTGCTAGTGTGTCGATAACAATGCCTTGTCTTCTGGCCGCAACTACAGCAGTAGCCAGCGTTTTCACGTGGTCTGCAAAGAAGGACTGACCGTCCAAAAGCACTCTGTCAGATAGCGGTTGGAAAGGTGATTTGAGGCCGTTGATAAAACATAGTAAGATCGAATGAAGACGCGAAAAGCGTGGGAGTGATGTACGCAACACTTGGAGATCTCGCGCGGAGCGGATGATAGAGTCTTGTTCTCGTGACTGGGCACTGAAATAAGAGTGCAGTCTAGAGTACGAGATACCACGGCGTCCTATGGGCCACCATAGGTCTGCTCTATCGTGGATGTACTCAGACGGAGTGTATATGTAGTTGCGAAATGAATCCGTGTACTGGGTTACTGGAAGTTACCAAATAATTAGCCGTTGGTTCAATATTATAGCACATCATAGCTTACATGGGTCAATGAGCTCAGGAATCTCATAGCGTATTGTCTTCACGAATACTCTGATCGAAGATTCAGATGCTGAGGCAAGACGGTCCAGACCAACTGTAGAGCACGCAATCCGAAGTTTACTGAATAGAATTGGCGTACACAATTGCCGGAATAGCCTGTTGACTCCTGAGAGCGGTTTAAGAGAGCTTTCTTCATGTACTAGCTGGACTATGATGATCAAGAGTTCAACTGGCAGAGAATGCAGATCGCTCTGGACATTCCAAGCGCTTTTTATACCCTGCCTGTCACCCATAGCTTGACAAGGAGATTTTCACTTTTCAAAGGTTATATCCGTACACATATAATTTTAGCCAAAGAGACTGACTCTTATAAATATTAGCCTATCTCTTCTTTATTCTAGTTTTATATTACCAAAACACATTCACTAATAACTAGTGGAGTTATCCGCATGGGAACCTAGTAAAGTATTTTAGATTTCAATACAATATATCTCTGTATCCTAAAACAATATTGACGCTGGTTAATCCCTACTCCTGTTCTAAGTTTTTATTTATATTTTTCTAGTGGGGCTTTTGGAAGAAGGTAAAAAGACTATTCTGTACACCACTTTGTAAAATACAATTTCAGTCTTTCTCTCTTATTTTAACTCACAAGTAATAATTTACAACATTGAATTCAATACCTCAGTACCCATTCAAGGAGAGACATTAGTTGATCAGTTGGGATTGAAGATTAGCACAGGGAACACGAATAATTCAAAGTAAAAAGAAAAAATAAAGAAAAGAAATACAAAGGGGCCTAACAAGATAGCAAAGCCCAGACGTCCAGCATCTGGGTTGCAAGAAGAAAAGTAAAGCTCGAGAGCTACCACAAGAAAGCATTGCAGAAAAAAAAATAAATAAGCGGAAGTCTAAGAAAGTACCGATTAAGAAACAGGCAGCTAGATCAACTACCAGAGTATGGTAATAATTTATGGACCTTCTCAAGCCACTTGTTCACTTTCGACTTAGAAGTACAACAGTTCAGTAGGGACCGGGCGTTGTACTCGGCGACGACGACGCTGTGGCACCGCCATATACTCCAATCCAACCCCGTTGCCATAGCCTTTTGTATACTTCCCCTTCGGGGCCAGGCTAGAGTTAAACATAGATGCATTTTGCATTACCGATGCAAGCTGTTCTCGCAACCGCCGATTTTCCTTGGCAAGTGAGCTCTTTGACATAGGCTTTGCTGTGGCTTGAGCGCCTCCCTTTGATAGCTCACTAAAGCGAACCCGGCTAGGTTTGGCAAACGCGGGCACTTCTTCCTCTTCTTCTTCTTCTTCTTCTTCTTCCTCCTCCTCCTCTTCCTCTTCAAGTGCACCTCCTTTCTTCTTACCTTGGACTCCAGAGGCACTCTTTGAAAGATGCTTGTATGGTAAACCCTCGGCTCTCCGATATTGGATTTCCTGCCTCAAGGCTTTCTGGTAAATTACTCGAGCTACCTGAAGGCTGGATCCTTTGATGATACGACGAAGGAAGGCCTTATCCTCTAGTGTAACCTTACCATCCGTCCACTCGATCAAGGCCCGCGTATGGGGATATATAACGTACGGCTCTGGAGACAACAGCTCCAGTGGCTCGATGCCGTCTTCGTCATCGTCATCGACCTTCCATCCAATTCCCACAATTCCACGAACATTTTTTCGCGTGTATGCCCAGTCTTCTTTCATTGTACCAAGTTCAGTCGGGACCATGGTTTTCTCCCGGCCACGCGAGCATGTAGATTTCTCGTCTCCGAGTACGGCCCCCGAACTTAATATCATTTGTACTTTGGCCGGATCATACATGTGAGAGGCGCCAGCACGGATACGGTATGTTGTATTGGAACCTTCTCCATAGCGGACAAATACTTGTGAGCCAACACCTCTCTTCCACCAGGCGATAACTTCGCCGTCTGCCTGATGATATTCGTTTTTCACCTCTTCCTCCAGCTCGTCGAGACCAGTAACATCGTTTGTATTCTGCTCTTCTTCGTCTTCATATTCTGAGACTTCATCGAGGTCGATATCCTCTGACTCCAATTCTGGCTTTACTTCATTCTCTGAATCTTTGCTTGGCCAGCCCTCCGGAAACTGGTAGTTATATAGCCAGGCGTCAGGCAAACAGTACTGCGCATTGAAGCTTTGGATCTTCTCTCTTCTGTATTTATCCGCCTCCAGTGCAGCATTTCTATTTCGTTCGTTAGAGGACTTGTCGATAGCCGTAACAAAGTCTTGGTAAATATTCTTCCAACCATCTTCAGGAATCAATCTTTCGGTTTCTGGTCTGTTTCTAATCATATTCCAACCCCGGATATCATTATTCAGCTCTCTGAAAAAGGCGGATATTGAACCATCAACAATGTATCTCCCTATCTGCTCTACCATTAGTTTCCAGGATTCCTTTGTTTCTGCCTTGGCCAGGATATAATTCCAGCCAAAGTTTGCTTCGACCATATCTGAATTGATATTCCATCCTTCAGGCAAACGATATTTCTGATTGAATGCCTGGAGATTTGTAAATGTGTTATAAAACGCGGCCCATGCGGCTTCCGCATTGTCGTCGGACTTAGCCTTCTCGAAAGCGGTCATCCACTTCTCGTAGATTTCCTCGTAGAAGCTCTCTGGAACCAGTCCACTGTTAATATCCACCCCATTCTCTTTATTATACTTTTGGATGTCCTTATTTAACCCCTGAAAGAGGGTCGTCGCAATGAATAGTTGTGGGGTATTGATCTCAAGCCCTCTTGACATACTCCTAAATTCGCTTCTGGACATCGCTTTTTTGATGAAGGACTCCCATACCTCTTCGGTATGCGGGCATTCATTGATGCTGCCAGCAGCTACAGTAGCCCCTGGACCAGCCTGGGGAGCTACTGCGGTATCTATGTTGGTCTGCTCTTGGGAATGCGGACTACCATTGATGCTGCCAGCAGCTACAGTAGTCCCTGGACCAGCCTGGGGAGCTACTGCGGTATTGTCGATGTTGGACTGCTCTTGAGACATGTTGGTCTTCAATCTAGAATGTTTTGAGAAGGTATTCAATGAGAATGATAGAGAACATCAAATCCTGGGGAAGACATGATATTTATCTCTCTTTTTTTGCTACTATAAACAGGATATACAGTTTTCGTGCCAGAATCCTAGTCTACAATACCTCCATTGTATTAGAAAACTCATATATCCCTCTTGACGTAACAGAAACATTCTGTACTGATTATCTCATCACTGTTTCTTTCACTTTGAGTCTGATTTTCGTTCAGGCTGGCGAAATTACGAAACGGCTGCCAGAGAAGACTTCAACCAAAGACTATTCGGTTATATCTAGCTGTACGGTAACATTGTCTTAGTTCCTGAGCTATAAGGCTACGCTGTGGTACTTAACTATAATATAAAATTCATCTTTGGGAGAACTCTATTTCTTTTACCGTCTCCGTTATACACTGGTGTCCTTGGGTGAGTGTATGGCTGGTGTCAAAATCGGTGTTACTGTATCCTGGACACGATCAGTGTTTCTCAAAACGTTCAGCGGAGATGTATTATTGTCCAAATATTCTTGTATCATGTAATCGTACTTGACATATATTTGATTCTTACCAAGGCCAAAAGGACATTTGTTGACCCGGGACCATGTACGGAACAGGCTATACCAGGGCTTCTTGAAAAGAAACTAAGGCTAATACCAGTTTTGGAGCTATTTGTATTAAATAATAACCAAACACTACTTAGATAGTAATACTGGATTCGAGAAAAAAAATACAATAATTATGCGGGCAATTCATTGGTGATACATGGATTCAGAATCTAAAAGACGAGCCAGTTAGTACGGAACGCCTTTATACAACTCAAGTATAAGGAAACGGTTTTGGTAAAACCTTCCATATAAAAATATTGTTTATGTAGAAACTTTATTGGGGTATTATCTTGCGTGTTCTCCAATATCAACTTTATAATATATCTTAACTTTAGAAAAGCCTTAGTTCTATTCCCGCCCTTGAGCCATCGAAATGGAGCTTACCGACCCCAATCCCGGGGTTTTAGCTCAGCTATGTACAACATTGGGGATTATATGTATTGGGATAATATCGATTTTCCTTGCCCTCCTAGGCGGAGGTCATCTTCCATTAAAATAAACTATCGGATCACTTATTCACTTCTAGCGTAAGTTCTTTCTAAATGTCCCGGTATTCAATAGATCTTTATTCTGACCTAACTATATAAAAAGTAGATTTGGAAACTGAAAATTGTACACTGAGTTGCAAAAACGGTGCCCAGGTGCTGTACTCTCTTCTTCTAATTTTGTGGGCCCTCTAGCCCACATATGGTTAGCAGTTTAAATTTAAACTAATAAATTCTATTAAGAGTTGATTACTAATAATAATTTCATCCATTTATAGCCTAGAGGACCCACAATTTGAAAGAAGAGAGTACAGCACCTGGGCACCGTTTTTGCAACTCAGTGTATAGAACAGACCACTGGCGGTATCGTAACGGGACACTCTGTACCACTGGCGATCCGGACATACTGTATCTGACAGATACTGTACTGAAAAGGAAGAACCTAGTGTACTTTGTTGGTACTGTAATGGGTACACAACCGGCTAGGACAGAGGGATATTTTGGACGATTGAATTGAATATCATTCATTATCTGCTATTGTGTTGTGGCTGCGACGCTTCATTGTGTGCCGAGCGGGAACTAGCTTCGGCCCGATGGCGATCCCGCCCGCAGGGGTTGCCGAACCCCATCCCACAAACACGCAAGAAACCCAGATTATCGGAAGAAGAACACGAAATGGCGAAATCCACGCTGCACCAGAG
>NW_022476220.1:0-1214 GCF_009193645.1 Aspergillus pseudonomiae
GAGCGCCTGGCCGGTGGTCACGGAGAGGGGCTGAAGATCGCCGCGTTGGTCCTCTCGCGGGCGGAACATCACGTCAAGATCTCCGCGAGCGGGACCTACTGGAACTTTGGGTTCAACGGCCACTCGAAATCGAACTTTTACTGCCGGCTGTCACCGGCCAAGGCGAAGCGGGATCCCGGGCCCGCCAGCGACGGCATCCTGCTCCCCCGGCTGACCGCCGAGGTCGGACGGGACGTCTCGGTGCTGGTCGAGAAAGGCCAGAAGGGCCAGCGGTTGTCGCTGGAAGATTTCAAGGCCTGGATGTGGGACACGGTCGATCTCCACGCGCCGTCGAGCTCGGTCCGGACGCCCGTTGGCGACCTGCTGCTGGGGCCGGCGCACCGGGGCCGCCTCTATCTCAAAGGCCTCCGCGTGCCGGAGCCCAGCCGGGACGAGCAGACGTTCCGCTTCGGCTACAACCTGGTCCACGGCAGCGTCGATCGGGACCGAAAACGCCTGGTCGACGCGTCCGAGGCGATGGCCAATGTCCATTCGATCTGGGAGAAGGCGATCGCACGGGACGAAGCCAAGGCGCTGCCGCGCTATCTGGAGCTCTTGCGAGACCACGCATCTTGCGCCGACGCGAGCGGCGCGGAGCGGTTGGTCTCCGAGTCGACGGCCAAGAAGTTGTGGGCCGCAATCCGTCGTGAGCCATCGGCAGAGGGCGAGTTCTATTGCCAGACATCGGACCAAGACGAGGTACGTCTTCTGTTCTCTTCCCCCTTCTTTCCCCTTTCCCCTTTCCCCTGGCTTGATTTCCTGCGTAAATTACGGCGCTGTGCGTTTCGGTCTCCGAGCAGTACCAGTCCATGGATACATAAGACCCATCTAACCCTCCACTGCTGGACTAGGATTTCTCCGTCATCCGGTCGGAACTGAAGAAGGAGCCACGGCCGCTGTCCGAACCACTGTGGCAGATTCTCCGGAAGTATGGCTTCGTGCGAAATCCGCAGGAAGAGCTGCAACACCGCCTCGAGAACTCGGAAGAGGTTGGCGTGCCCGACACGCCGTTCGCACATGGCCTGGTTCGTACTCTGCGGGCCTTGCTCGCACTGACGCCGCCCACCCAGCAGACGACCATCGTCTTTGTGCGGTCCGCGAGTGACTCGGTCGATATGGCCTATCGCATGGAAGCCAACGCACTCTACATCCATGAGAAGTGGCTTCATGTGCGG
>NW_022476220.1:2074-4666 GCF_009193645.1 Aspergillus pseudonomiae
TCGTCTTTGTGCGGTCCGCGAGTGACTCGGTCGATATGGCCTATCGCATGGAAGCCAACGCACTCTACATCCATGAGAAGTGGCTTCATGTGCGGGGCGCCGATGGCCCGGCAACGGAAGGCGCCATCCGCTCGGAGCGCGACGTGTTTCTCTGCCAGCATCTGGCGGAAGAGCTGTACCGGCGTGCCGTGACGCTCATCGTCCACAAGACCGACGGGCCGCGCACGAGCCAGACAATCCAGCCGCTCCTTCAAGCGGCACATTGGAAATTGCACGAGATGCCACGCCGGATTGAGGTGTACGCCGCCGCCGCCGCCGACGGCACAAGAGCGACACAGGTCTCGTTCTACACGGGCCACAGCCTCCTGTTCACTAAGCTGTGCGGGACGCAAGTGTCGTATCTGGTCGTGCTACATGGGCCCAACTGCGTCGCCCAGTCGGTGGATCACCTGCTGTACGACCCCAGCCGGGACTGCTGTCTGTGCCCGCGGCAGGTGGTGCCCCTGAGCATGCGACGAGCTGTGTTCGAGGATCCGGGCCACGGGCCCTGGGTTCCCATGGTGGTGAAGATGTCGGTTCGCGACGGCCTTGTCGGCGCCATGTCCTCCCCAGGGGGGCATCATTGGCCGCTTCTTCCGAAAGCGCAGGACGGAGCGTTGGTGGCGATTGCGCCTCCTTCCCACTCTCCGTCGTCGGAGACTGCAGCTCCCCGCGGAACCGTCCCGGTGGATCGTCCGCCCACGGTCAGCGCTGCCTTGGATCCTGTGCTCACCACCCCGACGGCTGCCAGCCAAGAGGACCAAGAAACGATAGCCGCGTCGCAGCTGGCCGCTGGGCCGCTTGAACTGGAAACGGGCGCGCAGACGACCGCATCGGACACCGCATCAGACACGGCATCGGACACCGCAGCACCGGTCCCTCTCGTGTCAGTGGTGGAATGCCTCGCCCCCCACCCGGATGACAATCCCGAGTTCGCGTCTAATGCGCTGCCCTCGACCATCTCCCGGAATATGACCTCTGCGGATCGTGCGTGGTGGCAGACCTGGCCAGAACCACCCCGGGATGTCCAAACGTCACCGAGCGCGGCGGATCACAGCATTGGGCGCTGTCAGGTAAGTTCTCCCTTGTTATATCATGTCCTTCACCACCGGTGCCCTTCTTCCATATCATTCTTCCCTGTCCTTTCGATGAAGTCCAGACGGTTCTCCTCCCTCTCGCTGGATCTGCCCCGCCGTTTCCCTACGAACCCCTTGCTCTCCCGTTGCACACGAGGGGACACCGTGATTTAACAATCCTACAGGTCCAGGAATCACATCGGTCATGCGAGCCACCCCAGGGCCTCTCGAAAGGGCAATACGCTCGGGTCCAGCTCCGTGAGCCGGGCGGGGATGGCACCACGACCGGCCGGTACGTCCTCTACGTCCACGAGGTTCTGCCACCGACCCCATCGCATGGTCCGGGCGCCCGCCTCGTCGTCACGAAATACTCCTTCCTGGCCGACCGGTTAGCGTGGGAAGCCGGGCATTCAGACACTCAGGCCCAGGAGCTGCTCCTGCACTTCCGGGACGCTGCCCGGGTTGGCTATCCGGACGACGCGGAGATTATTGCCACCGACACCGTGGTCGCGGTGGATTCGATGGACACCGAGCCGGTTGGCCCGACCGTGTCGTATGTCGCACAGGTGCCTGGTAGGATCTCCGTTCCGTCCCATCCTTTGTCTTTGGCTGACTTGTCCCCGCTCAGCAGACCCGGCGAACGGCCTTTTCGTGCGGTATGGCATTCGTGAGGGGCCCCAGCGGGAGTGGTTGTTTCTGGCACCGCTGGCGTCTTCGCTCACGGGCCCGAGAGGCAGTGCCGCGTATCCGCGATTTACCCCGCTGCCCGTGGCCTCCGTCTTCGATCTCTCCCCCGACGACCTGCGCCTGTCGGTTGGCTTCCAGAAGGCGGGATATTGCGTGCAGGCCGCAGTCGGCTTTGCCGAAGACCGCCACCAGGCATGGAAGGTGAGTGCGCCCTTTCCCGTCGGTGTCCAGATCGATGGGCCCCTGAGGCCACTGTAAAGGCGGCGCTGACCCTGTGTTGTCAACAGACGCAACATCCCGATGCCACCGTCTACCCGGGCTGTGTTGCATCCGCCCTCGCGACGATGGACGACGACCTGTCCACGCAACCGGATGACAGAGGGCGCGATGTACCCCGCATTGTGACCATTAGTGGCGAGGGGTCTTTCGCTAAATCAGCCGCCGGGTGGCTCGACCCTAGCTCCTCGGGCTTCGATGGCATCAACAGTCTCTCCGGGGAGACACTGAGTCCGCTCCAACAGTGTGAGCTCGCGGCGCAGTCTCCAGGGCTGAGTCCGGACTTCATCGTGCTGACGATGTCCCGGTCGATCTTGACAGACCAGTCGTGGGGCTCACTGGCTCGCACCATGGGTCTTCTCCTCAAGCAAGGGTATGCGGTGGCGCTGCGGCCGGTCTCTCTGCCGGATCCGGGGCAGCGTGGCGAGCGATCGGTTCTCCTCCTCGCCGCCCCGGGCCGCACCGACCCACAGTGGATCGATGACACGCTTTCCGACCTGCGAATGGTGTCGGC
>NW_022476220.1:4676-11101 GCF_009193645.1 Aspergillus pseudonomiae
ACGACCTGTCCACGCAACCGGATGACAGAGGGCGCGATGTACCCCGCATTGTGACCATTAGTGGCGAGGGGTCTTTCGCTAAATCAGCCGCCGGGTGGCTCGACCCTAGCTCCTCGGGCTTTGATGGCATCAACAGTCTCTCCGGGGAGACACTGAGTCCGCTCCAACAGTGTGAGCTCGCGGCGCAGTCTCCAGGGCTGAGTCCGGACTTCATCGTGCTGACGATGTCCCGGTCGATCTTGACAGACCAGTCGTGGGGCTCGCTGGCTCGCACCATGGGTCTTCTCCTCAAGCAAGGGTATGCGGTGGCGCTGCGGCCGGTCTCTCTGCCGGATCCGGGGCAGCGTGGCGAGCGATCGGTTCTCCTCCTCGCCGCCCCGGGCCGCACCGACCCACAGTGGATCGATGACACGCTTTCCGACCTGCGAATGGTGTCGGCCTCGGACGAGCTGCTGGAATGTGCGGAGAACGAAACCGGCGTCTCTGGTGTTCCAGCCGCGGATGGCATAGCGGCAGCCAGGTCGGCGGATGTAGGCGATGCTAGTCCTCCAGCGGATTCTACTCCTCGGCATGGTGACAGCGTTCTCGCGGATGGCGCACAACATATTGCCGCCACGGTCTCCCGGATTATTGGAGAATTTTCAACCAAGTGCGCGCTGACGACGAATCTCCCCCAGTTGGTTGTGACCGACAATTCGGATGGCACGCAGGACAGAGCTAAGCGACAGAGGATGTAGGCAGGAGCAGGTGAAATCAATTTAAAGATGTGTTTGTAAATTACAGCACCTTGCTCCTCGTTACTATTCCAATCTTTTTTTTTTCGCTTGTTCCCTTCTGTCTTGTCCTATAATCTCGGGCGTCACAGCAGTATTAGTCGAATGTGGTCGTTGCTCTCAGCACACTGTTGGAGATCAGTTGAAATAGTAGCACGTAGTGTAGATTCATTGATATTGTCAAGCACATGTTGAAGGAGGGCAGACTCCACATACCTCTACACTAATTCGGGTATGGGCTCATGGTGTGTCAGCGGTTAGTGCTTTTCTACCTATACGAGTTATCGAGGCGACTAGTAGAAAAGCTCAATGCCCAATCAAAGGACGGCGGCTGGGAGTTACTATTATTCCTCACATCTTTTAATGGATACAAGTGAACTCTTCGTTGCTTCTTAGCCCAGAGCATAACCTGTGTAAAATCCCTTACGGCCCGACAATCTAAGGTTTGTATGGTTGATTGCTTTGACACTGAACGGGACAAGATTGCGCTCAGTTGCTGAGATAGGACATGCTCGCGGAGACCAAGCATGCCTATACCGGGGATGAGAGGATGAGATGCCCCGATGAACTTATGCAGGATTGAGTTTGACGGACCTCCATGGACAACACTTCCCCTCTCTTACAACTGCTGTACTCCAAGCAGATTGGGGAGCCAGCAACTTTCCGCTTTTTCTCGGCATTCTAAGGTGCAGGCCAGTGGACGATAAAAATAGGCGAGAAACAGTGGGAATGACTGGGCGAGATGGCTATGACCATGTGCTAGCAGGCATTATGAAACACAGGAAAGGAACATAAGGCTTCGATTTGGTAGCACCGAAACGACCAAAGTCCCAGTATCAATGGCCAGCGGACCAATTAACGCAATAGAAGGTCCGGGCGGCATGATTCATGTGGTGATTGGCCAATGCCAGAGCCCAGCTGCACCCCATTTTGAACTTGGACGAGGGTCTGTGTCGCTTTGCATTCGTGATTTTATTGTGGTAATAGATTGACTGCGGAGCCTTTTTTTCTTGTATAGATTTCTGTCTGTTAATACCGGCTTACTCGTATAGTGTGTATCTACAGGGGCATCTGTCTCTGCGCGAGGTGTCATTCCTGTTTGCTGGAAGGAGGCCAGAGCTATGTGTCATGTAAGTTCGCCAACAGACAAGGCCAGGTGCAGAAGATCAAGCCTTGTCTCCTTTCCTTGCTGTTTGACGCCATCTCACTCGCAACATCCCAGTCTCGTTGTGCCTAAGGAAGTTACTCCAAATCCTACAGGTCTCCGCGTTAGCGCCCATCGGCGCGATGCATTGGACTGATAAGTTACGAATGAGCGTCCGTGTGACATTTCTACACGTTTGTAAGGGGTGACAGCGAATGAAAGGAAGTTGTTTTGGCGCTGGATAGAAAATCCCCTCCAGGAGTCTTCCCCACCAAATTGATGGTGCGTTATTTACTGTGTCATAACTGTCGTAGAATGTCAACACGAGATATAAATACTGGACCCTAAGGCCCATGAAAATACATATATATTAGCAACTCCTTGGCATTTGCAGCTGTACTACATTTCCCGTCTAGTCAACCAAATCAAGGTACTCACTTTAGGTAAGGCACCCTCCGCTGCTATTGTATCAATATTGACCGTGTCATAGAAACTATACAATGCCATATCATGTTTGCACTCAGGAGCAAGTACGCTATGCCTGCGGGCATTCGAAGGATGGCCAATTTGTGAAATGTGAGAAGCATGCGAACAATGAGGGGTTGAGGTGCTCGAGCACACAGTTACAGTATAAAGAAGTCAAAGTTTCAACCCATAGATGCCGGTCATGTCTGCAGAGCGCTTGAAAGGCCCGACGAGTAGGTCTCTATTACCCATAGAAGCGCGCTATGAGTAACCAGACCAGGAACTTAACGCTTGCCGATGCCGGATTCGTCTTTCAATTTGATTGCAAGGGTTTCCATCTCACTCTCAGCTGTTTCCGGGTCCACCGTTTCTTGAACAATGGAGTTTTCAAAGTCAAAAACCTTTGCACCGTCTTTTGTTATCAAGAAGTTGTACTTATTGAGGTCCCCATGAACGATTCCTTCTGCATGCAAGCGGCGGACAGCTTCCGTGCAATCTCTGAGATTCTGAATCTCTGGGGTTTTACCCGTAATTGACTCCATTAATATGCCAACTATGCGAGCCTCTGTTCCCTCGTAGACAAAGCCAATGAATTTCGGTGCATGTGGGAAGCCAGACAATGTCAGACTAGCATATACTGAAACTTCTTGCTGCAAGGCCGGAATTTCATGTTTAAATCGTGCAACCTTTAGTATCCACGACTCCGTACCGAGTTTTACACAAGAGATACGATCGCTGATCCGAGAAACCGTTGTCAAATCTAGAAGGTTGACAAAAATGGCGCCGGGGATATTAACCTGTTCGACGTCTAGTCCGTGGGGCAAAAATTCGTTTGGACTGCTCTCAATGCCCTGAGAACTTCTTCGAATGGTAAGTGTTTCCCAGTCCTCCTCCCACCTCGGTATTTTTCGTAGCTTCGAAAGGACCCGGTAGCTATCTGTCCTGCAATCAGGCGGGAGAATGTTTCCATCAAGCACGGAAACATATACGATCCGAGAATTTCTTCTTATACGATACAGGAAGTCATTTTCTTCAAGATCTAGCGACAATAATTCCTCCTAAAATTCTTAGTAAAAGCCCAATTAAGGCGCGTCGTTTCTGGTCTTGTCTCACCTCATCGGGTACTGCTGTGGCCGACTGGCCATGCGGGAATAGAAGTGACCTAGTGCCCCTAAGTAGGTTCCACATTTAGAGCCAGAAGATAGGCTGGGTTCTCAATTGAAAGGGCAAGAAATAGTGAGCATAACAACGATGTGCCTGACATGCAAAAGACGACAATGTCAGGGGTATCAATGTTGGGCTTGAGTCTAATAAATAACCTGTTGTTACCCCTTGGGCCGCTTATTAAGCATTGCTTGTGAGCTAACGTAAGCTTTGGGTGAGTGACCACAACTACCAGTCCAGCAGCTACCTGTATTCCCTATAAACTAGCACTTTTTATAGCTTAGACATCACAATAACAAGAGATACTTCAAATTCTTTTAATAGAATTGTCTAGCGATAAACAAACTTCTAGACCCCTCAATAATAATGCCTAAGATACAGCTAAAAGTAATGTTAATGACTTAACACATAGCGAGCCATTGGGGCGAAGCAGAAAAGAAGGACATCAGAACGCAGTAAAGCACTATATATTTACAATGAATTGCCTAGTGTGGAAGCTAGCCAGACCAATAAAGGTGGTCCCAGGCTGCTATTGGATTTTTATTTAAGGGGCTGTTATATAGGAGGTTGCCAAGCTTCGAATTTATTACTAAGACAGTAATTATCGTTGAGGAAGAGCAACCAGAGAGTAGGAGAGATTGCTGAAGAAGACACGGTTATCCTACCTCACTACTTGCACATGTAGGCCTCCAGAAGTTCCAATTTCTGAACCGTCCCAGTTGTAACTTGGGCTTTTGTGTGGCTGTTGCGTGCTGCCCAGGGAAAATCCGCTCCAGCAACCACCCGGCATTATTCCGGAAGTTATCTCCATTAAACCGCAGGGACCCCATTACAAATAATGAACGAGGAGGCCCGTGACGTGGTGTAAGGATATCTTTTTTGCACTTCCCAGCGCACTGCTGACCGCCAAGCTTGTTTGGTCTGTTTGATTGGAGCCGGCACGGAACGGCGCTTGATGGTGCCGGCTTTTAAGTCCGTCTACTCGTGACTTTGGACCTGGTTGTGTCTGGCCATTTATCTGAATAGAATTGTCATCCTGTTGATCATGGCAAACCCTAAGTGATGCATACCCCAAAATTAGCTTAGCAATCTTTCTCCCCCCCCCTTGAAGAGACAAAGAGGTCTCCGCTACTTACAAAGAGATACGCGAAATCAGTGCTCTCCAGCCGGCTAGGCTCCCCGTGGGTTCTCTCGTCGATGATGCCCTCAATGAGTTGGCGCTTTCTGTCCTGGAAGTCGAGGATCCGATCCTCCACCGTGTTGGAAACCAGGATGCGGTGAACGTGCACCGGCCGTCGCTGTCCGATGCGATGGACGCGCCCCACCGCTTGGTCCTCGATGTACGGGTTCCAGAACGGGTCCAGGATGATCACTTGCGAGGCGGCCGTGAGGTTCAGCCCTGAGTTGCCGGCCTTCATGGAGACCAGGAGAATCAGACAGTCGGGGTCGGTCGCGAAGTGGACGGTCGCCGCGTGCCGGTCGGCCGGCTTCATGGTGCCGTCGTAGCGCCGGAACGCCCAGCCATGTCGGCCGAGGGGGACCTCGATCAGATCGAGCATGGAAGTGAACTGGCTGAAGATGACGACCTTCTCGCGCTCCCCACCGGGTTCCCCGCGGGCTACAATGTCGCGCACGATCTCCAACGCCCTATCGATCTTGGAGCTACTGATCCAGGTCTCCGCCAAAATTTGGTGATACTTCTGCTTCGCCGCGGGGCTGGTTAGCGCTCGCTGTCTCAGCCGCGTGAAGCTTCGCTTGGGCGCATGGATGGTCGGCGTCGGGTTCATATGGAACTGCACGGGAGGATAAGCGTGGTCGGCTCCTGCCGGTATTCCGAGCATGAGGTCCTGGCCGTCGTCGCAGTCATCCTCGACCCGGCCCCGGAGGTTCTCAAGGACCGTGGACAGGCTCTCCGTGCCGACATCGCCCGGCGGCGTGGGGTAGTGCTGTTTGGCAAATGCCGTGTGGTCGGTCGCCTTGCTTGGGTCAATGACCACCCGGCAGCTTGGACAACACATCGGCGGGTTTCCTTCGACCCTGGGGCGGGCCGTCGGAACCTGGGGGAAGATCCGGGCAAAGCATTTCACGCAGACACTATGACCGCAAGGAAAGAAAATGATGTGGTTGTCGACGGTGTCGTAGCAGATCGGACATTCAAACTCGCGTCCGTTCTCTCTTTCATTGTCCCGCAGCCGTTGGACCACCGCCGGAGAGAATCGCATGGCGTTTGCCGCCCGGTGCCCGTCATTCCCCGACGCATCCCGGGTGTCCGAGATGAAATCGGAGACCAGGAAGGGATGGCAGCAGGCTTGCCGCAGGCGCTGCAGCAGACCCAGCATACGGGACACGTTGCGACTAGGGTTGCCGCCGCTCAAATAGTGGTTAAACTGCAGCCGCGTGTGGCATTCCAGGGCGGTATACAGCTCGCGCTCCGGCTCGGTAAAGGTCACATACACGATCTCCGTGGTTCTGACGGGCAGTTGCAGGATGGGCTGACCCTGGATGGTGGACGTCTTGGTCCGCCGCAGCATGATCGTGTCCATCAACCTTCGGAGCCGAGCGGTGGCTGCCGCTCGTTGGGGACTCCCGCGAGTCTGCAATGGCTGTTGAAAGGCCTGGTTTGGACGGTTAGCTCGTCCGAAGCGTGGTGGAGCGATACAGAGATTCAGCCAGACAAACCGGACCTAAGGGCCCGATCTTCGGCACGACCCACCGTGGCAAAACTTTGGCGGCTGGCATATGGTTGGACTCGGAGGAACTTCAGCAGCGAATACAGCTCCCGCAGGTTGTTCATGACCGGGGTGCCGCTTAGACACCATCGGTAAGTCGCATCGAGGGCGCAACAGGCGGCCGCGGTCTGGGATTGGTCGTTTTTGATG
>NW_022476221.1:0-10779 GCF_009193645.1 Aspergillus pseudonomiae
AAAAAAAAAAAAAAAAAAAAAAAAAAAAAAAAAAAAAAAAAAAAAAAAAAAAAAAAAGCCTAACCCCCAAACCAAATTTACAACTCATCCTTCGAAACACCATCAATACCCACCAACTCCGTCTCAAAAATCAGAGTCGCGCCACCAGGGATGGGCCCAACACCACGAGACCCATAGCCATACTCAGGGGGGATAGTCAAAGTGCGCTTCTCACCGATGCACATATCCAGGAGACCCTGATCCCACCTTCCAACCATTAGCCTAATGCCCAGGTCCCATCACAAGAAAGCCAAACTCACCCCTTGATAACCATGCCCGAACCGACCTTGAACTTCAATGGCGAGTTGCGCTTGTAGCTAGAGTCGAACTCGGAGCCGTCGGACTGGAGCGTGCCTTTGTAGTGCATCTGGACGGTGTCGCCCTTGACGGTTTTGCGGGTGCATTCTACCTCGTGGGTCTTCTCGATGCCGAGTTCGGCGGCGGTAGAGAGGGTCGCGAGGGAGACGAGGAGGGTGGAGAGGATTGAGAAACGCATTTTGAAACTTAGGGGGGGTGTGTGTGTGTGTGCGTGTTTGGTAAGTGAGGACTTGGTTTTGCGTGAGGGAGTTAAGTTGAGTTGGAGATTGGTGTTTGGTGTTTGGGGGTGGTTTGAGGAAACGTGGTTGGTTGGGTCGCTTTATGCGGAGATTAGATTAAATGCGGTCTGGCGTAACTCCGGCGTTCGTTCGTTTTAGGTTACCTCAGGCACCAGTTACTTGAGTATGGTATGCTAATTAAACTAATAGATTGGTTGTTGTCTACTAAATGGCAAAGGTAGAATAGTCCTGGAAGATTGTATAATTACTTTTAACATGTGTGAAAAGTAAATAGGAGCAAAAGTTGTATTCTCGGAAATACTTAGTAGAAGCAGTGAAGTAGTGCAGCAGTCAAGAAGTGAAGAAATAGTGCAACTCAGCAATAAATCAAACAGCCTGCCGATGGGGTATATTGAACACAGTAACACAGCAATAGAACAAGATAAAATAAAATAGACAATCTTAAATCAAGCCCATTTTCCAAGAAGAGCCATCAGCAAAGCACCCAAGCATAAGAGGAAGAACGCGCCCAGCACGTGTTGGATAGGCGCCTTTTTCATCGAGCTACTGAACATGAACTCGTGCGCCATAAGCTCCACGAGTGCCGTGTAAATGAGGATACCGGCGGAAATTGAATCGAAGACTCCGTTAACGATGAGAGTGGTGCGGCCCTCGGGAGGGTACGACTTGCGAACACCCAATCCGATCGCAATCGCGATTGGTGTCGACAGACCGAATGCAATGCCCAGAAGATATGGGGTAAAACGTTTCGCGCGAGGCCAGGGGATTGTAGCCAGTCGAGACCCCAGACCAAGACCTTCGAAAGTCTGGTGGAATACAAGGACGATATAGAGCGTAACGAACTCAGCACCGGATACCGCCAAGGTCAAGCCGATAAAGACAGAGTGGAAAATGATACCAAATTCCAGAATGAAAATGCCAGTCAGCTGTGCCATATACTCCTCGAGAGACGAATCATGGGAAGCCCTCTCAGGGTCATGGTGGTCGCGGGAGTGACCCAGATGATCCCGGCCGGGAATATGCTTGCTGTCCAAGACCTCAGAACCACTCTCAGAGCTAGCAGTCTTGGTCTCTCTATGGTCATGGTCATGGTCATGTTCATGCGCCAATTCATGTGCATGGCTTTGGCCAAACCGAGCATACCGCATGACCATCATCTCGACAAAGAACAGCACCACGATGGTCATTAGGATAATACCCTCGACCCATGAATACTCTGTGATCGGGCCTGTCAGGCATTCATTTTTTAACGCTTCCTCAGCAGGAGCTAACAGATGAATGAAAGCCGTAGCAATAATGACGCCGGAGCCAAAGTATTTGGCAACGAAAAAAGCCCACTCCAAATACTTCGTACGTCGAAACTGTCCGGCAAAGACCGGGAAGACAGCACCGAACATCGAACCGACCATGATGACGAAGATAGAGGAGATACGCAAACCCATGCGACCGTCGTATTCGTTGCCTGTCTCGCAGGCAGGGGCGGGCCCCGCATTCTCATCCCGGGTGAGAAGAGTGTGTAGAACATCCATGTTGTCCCACTTCCCTAATGGATTTGGTTTACTGGAGAGATTGGCAGATGACTTTCCAAAAACCGATGCACAACGGCACGGGCCAGGAGCAACAACTGGAAAAGAAACTCTCTGGCAGGCACGAGAGCCCAATAGAACTCAGAGTTGAGGTAAGAAGGAATTCGCCAATATAGAAACCACGTGGGAAACGAACGGAGACACTCGCAAGGGGGGCGAAGATTTCTTAGACTGCAAGATGCCGGTGCTTGGTATTCTTGGTATCTCAGACCAATTTATGGGTTTTCCTGCCCCGCTACCCGTATATCAAATCTTGTTGTGCGACGAGGTGTCGACCGATGTGATTGAATGTCCGCAAGGTCCTTGAACTCCACTTCTGGTGTATGCTTAGTGTCTTTTGTATCCAACCAAACGAAGCGGCGGTAAGGATCAGGTCTCGAGGTGAGGACCTTGGAGTGTAGCGTGGGATGTATGTATGCCTAGCACGACGCAGTGTGTATGTCACTTCTCGCAGTGTATGATGAAGGACGCCTGTTTCGACGTAACAAGGACTCGTTCTTTATTCCTCAGGAACCGATGTGAGGATGGTTCTAGGAGGTACTGTACACCAACGAGGAGGAAGTTGGAAGTGTCCATGGTGGAAGGGCGCTGAGATTTCGATGTCCCACTTGTGCTGGCGTGCGGTCACAGTGGACGAGGACCTTGGAGGCCAGCGGATCTGAAGACATTTTCGGACTTCTTTGAGGACCTTGGGGACGTGCTGACCCTCCTTTTCTGCCCATCTGATTGGCAACCTCTTGCTTTGTCTGTGGGGGTCCATCACGTGACTCATACTAATCTACTCAACTGCGTGTTTCAATCTGTGGTTCCCGAAGTCGCTGTATCTTGGTCCAGTTCTTAGTGGATTGGTTGTGCCATAGTACTCCTTGAAAATGGTATAAGTACCGAACATAGGGCTTTCATTAAAAGGTTAGAATGCCCATTGTGCTCTTGCCAATACTACAGGTCCATGATCTATGAGTATATCCTCCGAAGGTGATACATACAAGAAATGAACGTGGGGTTTATCGACAGGGAAAGCGGTGTAGCAAGGCCCTGGAGGGGTTGGAAAAGGCAGCCGCCTTACATAATTTACGAACTAATCATTCAGTAGTAGGACGCTGAATCACATGAGTAGGTAACAACAAAACCTTCTCCTGAGTGGCTAGATATACCAGAGAGTATGTAGCTACCTCGAGTAAATCCAGATAAAATAACATAGTCAAAGGAATACTTATTAACAGTTACGAGTAAATATTTATCAGATTCGCAAATGAGTAAACACAGCTTGGCAGAAACCTTCCGATCATGTGGAGGTTGACCGTTATGTCATACCAGTCAACCAAACCTTAGTCGCCCCTGCTTTTGAAGTTCTACTCAACTATATTGTCCCCCCTTTCCTTGGTTTATGCTCAATTCTAGCTGCGAGTTCCACTCCTACAGCTCTGAAAATACTCGGATCGCAGTATGGCTCCTATTCGTCGATACCTCAGGATCAGCAAGTATACTATCCTCGAATGCCGGATCTACCTGGAAAACCCATCGGACACTCGATGGCTCCTCGACAACCGCGAGCCTGTCCTCCCACGGATATTCGCTGCCATTCGCCCGCTAGTTCTGCCTAAATTACGCGAGGAGAACGAAAGGCTCTTTGCTCGGAAGAAAGGGAAACCAGTGAAAGATGTGATAGCTGAAGGTATCAAATCCGATGCTGGACCTACCGCGGAATCCGGAGAACATGCCAATCACTAACCATGCAATTGATGTAGAGGACTTCGAGGTTTCGTTATTCCTCCGTGAATCCCGAACACGTCACTCGCTCCTCACGCGACACAAGGAGTTCGACGAGCCCGATAACGAATCGAGAGCAAGAAATCCATCCCAACCTACGGAAACTTCAAGCGGGGCTGCCGATGCAGGTATTTTGGTCGAGAGCGATAGCGAATCTAATGTTGATTTGCGCGACATCCCCCCAGCCACTACTGAAGAGAACGATAGAACGAGTAAACGCCAACGAGATGCAGACGGAGCAGTTGAAGCCACAGCCAGTTCACGCGCCCCGAAATGTCGAAAGGATGAGGAACCGGATGATAAGAAGTTGCGCTTCAGGACGAACTATGAGGGGTTCAACATTTACGGTTGGATTCTATGCCTACTCGTTACGCGTACAGGGGACAAAGTTAGAGCAAGCACGGGAGCTTCGGAGCCCACGCGCCAGGCTCTAATGGAGGAGTGGATGTCCACTCAAGCCCAGGGAGATGTGGATGAAGAGCAAGATGTCAGTTGATCTAGACATTTTTACCAGTCGAAGCAGGAGGTATTATCATACCTGCACCCATACTGGGCTCGAAACTCTGTGCAGCGTACACTCGGCATCCATCGCCTCGTCAGTGAAACCAGCAACCGAGCCCCAGCAACTACCGAACTCGTCAAGGATAACGAAGCCAGCGACACAACCACATGGAATGAACATGAGTGGATTTGGAGGACTATTTCCTGGGTACTACTTCACGTTCATTTTAATATGACAGGTTGTAGACAGTTGATGAAAGCAAAGTACTACTGCGTTGGTTAGGAATCTCTGACAAACAAACTTGCCTCGGAGCCAAGCCTAGGAAATATTTCTCCTTAGCACGGCAGCCAACTGAGAGCAGCTCATGTGACACCATATTTGGAGCTGAAAATGGCGACTGTTTATTCACTACACCATCACTTTAGCAGAGATCAAGCCGACCTTGTCTACCACGTGAAATACGGGCATGCTATACTGGCTCATTTCTATTCCTCGCCTATGAAGAGTGGTAGTTTTGCGCGGAGGAACGACAAGGAAAATGTTGAGGCAGAAATCGCATGTACATGGCACTCCCTTAAATTGGCCAGTCCCTTGAACTGCGCAGCCAACTTGGAGAAATCTAGGTAAATACTATAGTAGGAAAACATGCCGATTGAAAATCATAATCTATTTTTTGGGTATTATAGGACATGTTATATATATATATATGTCATTCACAGGAGTAGTATAGTAGTCCTTATACTAGTATGAGCTAATTTCGTGGTACCCATTATTGATTTGCTCCAGAGAGTCCTATGTAAATCCGGCGCATCTCTGAATAGATTTATTTATTCAAGCGCTTATGGGATCCGTCTTTGCCTTGGAATTCCATTCAGGTTTCTTGCTCTCGGGCTCATAGTCCTCACGTTCTTCGGCTTTATATATACAATACCCTAAACCTGTCGGATAACTCTCTTCTCACTGGTATTTATATACCATACTCTAACATACGAGATGACACCTGTCGTTCCGTTTGCTCTCCTGCGAGATCTTCTTCATGTACAGCTCGGGTCGCACAACAAGTACCTTCCAAAGCCCACCTGGTTTCCATATTGATATATAATACTTATCATTGAGTTGAAGTACTTCAACAGAACGATGTCCGCAAATGGCCCTAAAAGTGGTAATACTTGTCAAAGATTTCACCTCCTCATACAATTTCACCGTTTACTCCGCAGAGCCTATTCAACAAAACATAGAATGTAACATGGTTTCTGGAGAATGCTCATCACTAGAGAGTCCCACTTGGCCTTGATAAATCACTAATGTTTTGCGTTTAAGCTAGTTCCTAGATATCCTGACCATAGGGTAGAAGCCTTTTTTTTTTTTTTGGTTTATTTTTTGTTCAAAACTAAACTTGTTCTTAGGAGATTGATCATAGTTCTCATCAGAACTCACCGACATATATTTATCCTACCTAGGAGCCTTGGTAAGTTTCTTTGCCGGTTCACGGTGGTATAATCATCATGTTGGTCATAGAAAATACAAAGTCCATGTACTCGGGGCTTTGCACCAGCAGTTCAAGGACGTCGAGCAGGGCTTGTGACGGCAATCAAGAAGAGTATATCCAGGAGTATCACTATTAATCAATACCCAAAGCAAACAAACTTGGACCATATAAGGGAAGTAAAGGTCTTTCTCTGTAAGTCACTATTATGATGAAACACATTAATCTGACCCCTGAATGTATATGGCTGATGATATTAAGATATGAAAGAGTTAAGAAGAGTACTAGGTGTTGAGATTCCAAGCTCAATTTCAGCTCTTTTTATACGAAGAGGAACTGTGCTGTAATTGTTTATCTTTCTCATTGTCTCTTCAGGCTGTATGTCACTAGAATTCGGGACGTAGCGGTGTCTTTGGAGGGCATATGGACTGAATACATTTATAAAAGCGGAAACAAATGGAAGAAAATATGGAACGGAAGGATGGTGTTGCTACATGTTATTTGATCGATCTAGACACCTTTGGTTTCCTACTGAAAGGTCTAGCCTAAAGGCAGAATCGCGAGTTAGTAACCTAACGGCACAAGAGTATGGACAGATGGACAGAGAGAATTGGAGCCTCCGAATCGTCCCTCAGATCATGTGAGCAATAGCCCCAAAAGAGACCAGACACCGATGTCATATCTCTTTCTCATCTCAGAAGATGACCTTCAAACCAACATAGCTCTTTGTCTTCACAGTAATTCTGGCTAACCGATGGTTACAAGACGTTACATCCCTTCAACACCGGCGCAGAACAAAACTGGTCATCCAACAATGCAATCATCATCCAGACAAAACGCCAACCAGCCACCCCCAAGACAACAAGAGAGGTAGCACAGTAATCACCTCAGCTCACACGAATGACCACCGAAGGAACGGGAGGGGGGACACATAATCGCCATGTCACCAGGCACCGTATGACCTCTACATTACAACTTGGATGAGCAACACCCGGCACAAGTAACCTGTTTCCCACCCGCCGCAGCAAAAGCGACGTGGCCGAATGCATTCATCGCATGGTATCAGTCGCTCCTAATATACAACCGTGCTGTGTAACTCGCCTCCCAAGCCCAGCATCAGGCAAAGTGACTAAGATGAATGCATATATCGCATGGTATGCGCAGCGCTGTTCGCAATTTTCTCATATACGCACTCTCTGTCGTGTAACGCATATCAATGTCGAGATACCTGACATGCATACTTGGACATGGGGGCAAAACAGGGATATCCTGCTGCAGTTGAACTTTCAACTTCTGCGTTTTCAATGCGACTGGATATGGGGCCCAGCTATGTACATACCTACGGAGCTATATCTGATATGCATGTAGTGTATGATTTCCGTTCGATTGTATACTTCTTGTATTGTCCCATATGTGCATAATATATCGCACAGCAATTATACATCATGAGACAGCGCCCTGAGTGAAGGACTTGTTGCTGGGTCACGCCATATGCACGTACCCTATGCAGGGTTGTACATATCTGGAGAATGTCGAAGATCAATTTAGACTTCCGGGTTGCTGCAGGTATTAGGTAAAGGTCATGCAAGTTGGTGGTCGGTATCATATGTATGTATGTATGACTTACATGGGGAACTGGTTTGGTTTATGTGTCAGATATGTTGTCGGGTTTAATATTTCATCGTACTATAGGTTGGTTCGGCCGAGTATCGAGAATTACTCTACACTGGTTGATTTTACGTTCGGGAGCATTGGTCTCTGTTGTTGGTGTCATGGGTTGATTGGGGCCCCGGCTTTTTTTCTAAATTGGTCAATATATTTGCTGATATACTTATTTATGTCTATACTAATGTGTCTCTGGAAATTCAGGACATCGTATACTCGCTATAAAATTCGAGATATAGCCAATGCCAATTAATTGTATAAACCACGGATCTTTATGATAATGGAGCCTCAAAGATCCTAGCCTCATTTAAACTTCATATAAGCCCCCTGTCAAACAATCCAGAGCGATCGGAAAGGTAATAGTGTAATGTTTTGCATACTTTATCTGTGACATGGTTCACTATCAAATCGAACTACATCTGATGGTTCTGGGCCGACCGAGGCACCGCCACGGCGCCGAGATAGGGCTAGACTGGGCGAGTCCTCTTGAGGCTTAGACCACTTGAGTCACGCCGTCCTTTGCAGGTCAGCAACCGCGAGTAATGGTCGGCCGTGCATACACGAGTGGTATCGCAGCCTTGTCAGATTATTGACTGCTTTCGGCGGCCCTATTGCTAGGCAGACGGCGTTGCTGGTGGTGGCTGTTCGAATCCTGCACGAAGCTCAAGGGACGAACCGAACAGAACCTTATTCAGGCTACCGTCCGATTTATCTCCGCGCTTTCCTTGTTTTCCGTGACACTAGGAGTTCATATCCCGGAGTGTCCGAGGGACTGGGGCACACTCCAGGAGAGTTGAGAGGGGACAAAGTTCAGCCATGGATCAAGATTGCCGATGACATTCACCTCATGACATCATGACTGTGAAGGAATTCGGTTCGTTCCTGGCGCGATTCCCTAGGCACCCAAGAAGCAGAGGCACCTACTATATTGGGAGCCCGAAATGGATGGTGGAGCACAGGTTGAGTGAAACAAGACTGCCATTCTTGGGAGGAGGACAAGAGCTCCACCGCCAAGTAAGCGGGCTACCAAACCATTTAGTTAATTAATGAGTCCACTTGACTCGAGGTTAGCGCTAAGGCGGCGAATCCCTCACCAAGGACGAGATGGAGCTCACTAATGAGCGGTGAACCATGGAAACCAAGGCTTCTGGAAGGACTGCAAATGTTCTACCGGGAGGCAAATACCCATACGGGGTTGATCCGTATTTTTATTTTGATCTGTTCCGTTGCGCCGAGGTTGTTGCAGAGATTCATTCAGCAGGTATCCAGACAGGTAGTTGCTGGTGATACTATTCAATAGATTGATCGTACATGGGACTGCATATAAGACCAGGATTGACAGGCTTGGATTGTGTCATGTGCACCTCAATAGCCTTTTCTCGTGTTAGTGTAATCTTACTTTTGCCTAGTCAGTGTTTGATCGCATTTTCTCCAAGTCAGTCGTGCATGTCGCCAGCTTAACCGAGGGCTTAGACCTGCGTTAGTCTCTCCGCATGAGTTGTGTGTGTCTGTGAGTGATTTGGTCCAAGGAGTTTTTCAGACTAAGCGTCCAACGGCGCGGAATGAACACTTTTTCATAGTGGAGATCTCATTTTACGGAAGCGTATCTCCACTTCCGTTTGAGTTTTCTTTTTTGGCCATGTGTCTTTTCCCGCATTTGAGCCACAAAGCAAAAAAAAAAAAAATAATAATAATGAAAAAGACAGACGAGGGATCATGTGATAGTTTGGTTGGATCTCAACCTGGTACGTCTGTTGTTACGCACGTCTGGGATTAATTCCAGACTGATAGAGGTTCGACGAAAGATCCCTATCCAATGGGAGAGGTTTGTTCCTGCATCCCCGTCAATCTCTCACTAATGCCAACCATCTGCAGACCAAGAAAGATGGACACACGGAGTAGGGGATGCGTACTCCGAAAGAAAGCTGTGGCGAATTGAGGAAATTAATCCCACCGAATCGTCCTGGAAGTCCTTCGGAGTCGTCTTTGGTTCGACAGATACCGATGGATCGACGGCGAACGGGTCCTGGATAAGTTGGATGCAGCGGTGTTGGTGACATGCGTTCCGTCCCTTTCCACACCCCGGCCACTTTTCATCTGCAGAAGATCCGCCGCCGTACGCCGCTCATCGCACTACTGCACTCCATAGTTACAGCCGGAATATTATTGCTTGAGTCCGGATCCATTGATCGTAAGTGGTTCATGTCCACTAGCAGGGATGTAAATCAAATCATTCACAGGGGACAAGTTTTGAAGGGGCATTGTTGCATTGCAGAAGAAAGGGACAGAGGCGAAGAAGAAATAAAATAAATAAATAAAAATAAATCAAAAATATACAGAGGACAGGGGAATGAATATGATACCTAAACCAGTTGAAGAGACCACCACAGCAGAGTGGATGGGATGATATCAGCAAGGGATGTTCAGCCACAGCGGCTCAGGTCAGTATCCACCGTAATTTATTTTCCGTCTCTCTCTCTCTCTCTCTCTTCTTTTGTTCTTTCGACCCCAACAGGAACAGGTTAAGTATGGAGTAGTGAACCTTGGAAAGTTTGATGGGTCAAACCATCAAACTTCAACGGTCAAAACCTGGAGCGTGGAGTTAGTCAAGTACCTGAAGTAAGACCTTTCAGCAACTAGTAGTAGGTACGACTGACCGTTGCCCAACGAAATCCTTAGAGCGGGATTTGTGGGATGCTAAGACTAGTCAAAGATATTATTCAGATAATATCCAGATAATTGGATGAAATACCATTACTGTATGATCACCTGCAAGGAGAGACAAGGATTTCAACAACTGACCAATCAGCAAGGCTCAGTTTTCTTTTATTTTTTCAAAGGTTTTTCTGGTTGGCGGCTCAGCCCCTGGAAAGTTGAAACATCCCGGTATGGTACAACTTCTTGGATTACAGTACAACCTCCAGCTATGGTCATACATAGTAGAAGTGGTTCAAGCAACACTGTTCTATGCTAATAATATCACAACGGATGACGCCTGGTATGAGGATGAAACGACCTGTCACACCCACCTGACACAAGCCCCTCGGCCAAGGGCTGCAAGGAATAGACAACCTCCTTCCTTCCCGTTCGCGTACCAGTTTGAGCGATCTGTTCTTTTTCTTTCTTTCTTTCTTTTTTTTTATTTATTATTATTATTATTAATTTTTTTTTTTT
>NW_022476222.1:0-10075 GCF_009193645.1 Aspergillus pseudonomiae
CTCAATTGTGGCCCTGCTTGCTTCATTATGAATTCCTCCTGCTCCATGTCTAGGTAGATTGCAAACTCGATTAATACTTGATTTTTCCTAGTTGATATACACTATATTGCCCATGGAAGAATGTATAGGTTATATCAGGACGGAGCACTTACTGATGAGAAGTAAATATCTTCCAACCATCGAGCACCTGGGCTAGTGGAATAGAATGATCCCTTCTCCAGCTCTGAACAGCAGCAGTATTTTCAACCATTATGACAAAGTCTTGAGTCCGACCTTTGTAGATAACCTTGGATTGTTCTTTGTTCCCTCGGGTCATTCTGGAAAGTCCTAGTTCGCTTTGAATTTACTATGATTGCTGATTGCTGATTGCTCTTGAATCAACGATAATGCGACGATTTTGGGAGAACGTAGCATAGAGTGCTTTTAAGCATAAGTCGGCGAGACAAATTTGATGGTGCTTCAGAAGTGAGGGGAGGCGCTCTCAATGTTATGGGGCGTCATTATGACACATGCCGCAGCGCTTTGATCACGGGACGTCGGAGGTCACTGAAGTAGGACTTCTGCTGGATGGGCTTTCTGAGATGTAACACCCTAGGCTGCTTACGCTAATTTGATAAGATATGCCAGTATTGGTTTCATGTAATGATACGTATCAATTTCATACTATTAAGTGAAAACGGTGTCCTTCGTCGGATATGAAAGAATCAATGCTGTTCCAGAAACTTCCTTGGACACCGCGGGATTTTAATTATTCGTATCCTTTGATCTTTGCTCCCCAGTCAGTGGTAGACTGAAGTCTGATTCCCAAACAATCAGAGCTCAATTAACTCTGAAGAAGACATTCTATGAGGCACAGTACAAGTTCGGCCTACTTCCAAACACTAAAGTCGCTAACACCTCAAGTATGGTGGGGAAAGAGCTGTGTGGATCCGTTGATTTCAGCGTTAAATATTACCCAGGGAATGGTTGTGCGTGGTTCGGATTTTGGAAATATCAGTGGCTGCCGGTCTGAGATAGATTCGATGGTACGCATCGCATCGTCTAGTTCAATGAATTCCTCGTCGGAAAACGTTTCACTTCCCGGAAGGATTGCAAGATAAAGTCAAATACAAGGGTCTTCCTTTAATAATTTCGCTTAGAGACGTAGTTATTTCTGGCAAATTTAAGGCCGGGTGTGGATAGCGTAGGGCGCACGTTTTTGACCCAGCATCAGTCGATGTGTCGACCTCACGACTTTCGGCTTCTGGAGGTTGGATGTCATTTTCCGAAGCAGTCGGGAACGAGAACAGAAATCTGCTTGGCTACCTAGCCGATGTCCGCATGAGCTCTACAACGTATCTTTCGCCTTTTCTAGTTGATATGGTCCACAGGACCCCGGGAAGCAAATCGTGGCCATGAATCCGCAGTATCAATAAGACAAACCGGTACGCGAATCATTAATGCACACATGTCCATTTTCGTAGTCTAGCAATGTGAGCAGCGGTAGGAAAGACTATATAATAATAATGAAAGGTTGAAAATGAACTGACGGATTACAACAAGCAAGGAGAGGGTAGTACCCCGTATGCTCCCCTCCCCTGGCAAGAATAACAGAGGGGACCCAGGGCGGAACTCTGCAGAAGGCTTTCGATGGTTGCCACCCTTACGTGACGCGAACTGGTTAAGTTTGGTGTCTCAGTTGACCTCTTGCCCAGGAGAGATCTGAGCAGAATCACAAGGAATATGAAGTTATTGGGCTGTTTGTCCAATCACAAGAAGGTTTACAATGACTACAGCCACTGACCCGGAAGCTTTCAAGTTCTTTGGAGCGATACTCGAAAGATAAATTACAATAAAGAAATCCTTTGTATGCTGAGATAATTCGTTTAGTTTTGTTCTACGAGTAGTAAGCATCCGGGGCTGACTGAATTCGTGGGGAGAAGATGAAGCGCTTTGGTATGATCTGCTCCTAGCCTAGTGGGCCGTGTCTGCACCACTTGCCATCGCTTTGATTATACGGAGGTAAATAAGATATCCCATAAGCCATGATGTGATCAACTTGGCTGGCCCCGTAGTGATGTATGGTTCTAAACTGCTAATATGTTTGCTAGTTCAACTTCAAATGAATGGCTGTAATTTGCCCTATAAGTCATTTAATCGTCCACTCCAAAAAAAATTTTTGAAAAGAGAAAAACTATCGGAAGGCGAGAAAGGAAATAGCAAATGGAAACCAATACTAGAATAACTGTCATCAATAGATAAGGGTGGAGGTGGGGGAAGTTGTGAGAGGATCCCCGTGTTAAGAGAGATAAATCTTCCCGTTGGAGGTTGCAGAGTCGGAAGTGCCAATTTCATCTTCGATACTGCATTTCCCTGTCCTCAGCAGGCTGTTTGCTTCCTTTCTGTGGCAATAGTTTGCGACACTATTAACTGTGCCCATAGCAAAACCATTCCGCGGTCTTCCACGAGCTGATGAGGATGGAGACCGCTGAGATACCTGACAATCCCCAATCTAGAATATCTATGGAACTGACCCTGTAGGAGAATTTCGAGTTGTATCGAACTCACTCACCAAATACTTTGGGTCCATGGGCTCTGGGCTTTCTTTAGCATTGCCCAAATGAGTCTTTTGATACGGTCTTCTGGCAGTACTTCAATCACCGCTTCCATCATTCAACAGATGATAATCAATTTGTGACCGTTTAGAGCGCTGGGGAAAGCAAGGGAGGCCGCCATCCATTGCGATAAAATACAAGCTAGATCTTTGATATTCTTGAGTCCATATTTAAAGGACGATACAGGAAACAAAGAAAGAAATTCATGGGGCGTTAAGCCAACCAGATCAGACAACACATCTTCTTGTCAGATTTTAATACTTTCGAATATTCGAAGAAAGAAAAATGCCTATTCGATTCCACCACAGCCTGAACCTCACCTCTGCCGTTTATGTTCAAATGCACTCTTTTATTGGTGTGGGATTCGATAATGACTACCTTTCAGCTCTTATTGTCATCATGGAGGCTTAAAAGCTTTGTCGAGGGCTGGTTAATGCGGTCTCTTGGTTTCGTGGTAGGCGGCCATTTTTCTTTTATATAGTCGAACTTCTTTGACTGCAGGATTGCAGTGGCTGCACCATGAGTTTAAACTAGATAAACACAGGACACAATGGCTGGTTCTAATTAATTCTAAGTCAGATATAAATGGCAATGATGCTACTGCCATACCCTGACTCTCATCTGCGTGGGCTGATTGTTGGTAAAGAGGTGCGCAGGACATCTTCATAGATCTTGAGAGATAGGAGGAAGGTGCAAGTTCAGAACTGAAGCTTCTAGTATTAACTAGAGGGCAGTTTAGGACCCAATGTAACGTAGAATGCTCCTACACTATTTGTAGGGTTTTCCTACAATTAGTGATCACATGTTCACCTTCTGGTTTAGACTTCCACCATGGTTTTCGTTTAAAGTGACAATGGGTGTCAAGGCCCGCCAAAGGCCTTAGGATCAAACATAGTATGGAAATGCACATGTTAAACAATAACTCACCATCAAGTCCTGTGAGACACAAAACCCAATTTTGTAATCTACACGTATGACCAGTGGAGATGGACAAATGACCTTGAAGCATATCGCGTGATATAAGCAAGAAGTCAGATGAGATAACCCGGAGCGCTAGGATTGGTCGGAAATTAGGAACGATGACAAGCACATTTTCTTACCATTTACTGACTCACAAAAAGTTGGTGCCTCCGGTGATACAGAGCTACCTTGGCAGCTGAACCTCTGTGTCCAAGCACGCTCTTGACCTAGCCCAAACATAGATGATCATGATCAAATATGACATTTGGCTAGCACCAGTATTGCATTTTGGCAAAGCGAAGCGTTCTAGATCGGCGCATATCCGGAAAATTGCAAAATGTGTCCGAAAGTCAATTAGTTGATTGGTTACTGGCTATGACCCGCCAACCCGTGGAAATCCCTTACGGTTATCGTAGAGCATCGACTTACGACGTCTGTCCTCCATGATCCAGTACTATCGACCGTGAATCGTGCGACATTTTCTCACCGTGTGTCCACCGGGAAGTCCATTACTGCCCCAACTCTCACACTACCTTCGTCTAGTCAAACCCACTCCTGACACATGAATTAGTTACCTGTTACAAAGCAAATATTGCAGGTTACCGATAATTCCGTGTTATCGTGGCATTTGTGGTTTCAAGCTTGAACTTGAACTTCCAAGGTTGCGTATGTTGTACAAGCACTAGGTATAAGAATAATCACTGGGAACGCAACCAATACTGATATTGAAATAGTGAATCGGCAATAACCACAGTAGAGCAACCTGAAGCAGAGGTAAGTTTTATTCATAATACTTTCACCCTTGTACCTGTCGCAGGGGTATTCTTAACTGCCCTGTGAATTGATTCTCTGTGTGCCGTGGGCTCCGGCTGTGTCTGTGGAAGTTGAATAAGCCCCATATACACTTTTGATGTACAGTATAATAGGCGGTCTTATATACTGTGTGCGATCTCGTCGACACCCAAGAAACCACGATGAGGGATCAATAACAAGGCCGGGTGTCTGTAACAAGAAGATGCCAGTCTCGGACGCTGCTGACAAGCTATTCCCTCCTCTGGCGCCGATAGATGTGATCCTCGTATCGTCCAAAAAGCCGTTATCGCAAGACAACCCGTTCGTCTTTGACCTACAGTTGCAGATTTATCCGGAGGGTCTATCAGGAGCAGTAACTGTGGTTTTGGGTAACAAAGGTAATGAAGGAAAGGTTAGACTTCCTAATTTGACCGCAATAGGCGATAATGTTGCGGAATAAGTGATACTTTTCTATTTTTACCTTCGCGATTACTCGATCATTATTGTTATCGTTAGAGGAGGAAATGTGGCCAAGGTTTCGGGGACTGAAAAAAAGGCATTAAGGGCTCCCACAGACGATGGAGATGATGGGAAACTGTTATAAACCCTTATCTATACCCCGGATTACGATATCGTGCCTTCCCGCCCATGTCGCATCTCCTCATTGTGAGAGTTTAGTCCTTATCAGTTCGTCTTCAAGACTTCCCAAATAAGGATCCCTTGCCTACCAAACCGTTCTGAAACTTCTTTTTTATCAGCTCATTGAACTCGTCCTTATCTTTTCGTTCACTCACTGTTATCACCCTCTTTGAGCCCCTCCTCGACCTCTTTCTCTCTCCCATTTTCTTTTCCTCTTTCTTCTTCTCTTTGTCCCCCTTTCCCTCTTCTCTCTTCATATCGATAACCCTCCTCGACCATGGATATGCAACAAATATCCTCGATTGCCGTGGTGACATCGTCTCGAGCCGTTATCTCGGGCCGTCTAACGTCTGCCACAATCGTTGTCTCTCGCACGTCTGGAAAGATCACTGCGGTCTTCGACTCCGTCATTCCTGCCTCAGACTTCCCTGACGGGACCCCCTATACCGACTATTCGCCTCACGTCTTGCTTCCCGGATTTGTTGATGCTCATGTTCACCTGAACGAGCCAGGCCGCACCGAATGGGAGGGCTTCTACACAGGCACCCAGGCTGCTGCCTTCGGCGGTGTCACCACCGTCATTGACATGCCTCTGAACGCCATTCCGCCCACTACCACCGTGACAGGCTTCAAGGAGAAGCTCAACACTGCCCAAGGCAAGTGCTGGGTAGATGTCGGCTTCTATGGTGGGATTATCCCCGGCAATGCTGGCGAACTGAAGGCTCTCGTTAACCAAGGTGTCCGCGGCTTCAAAGGGTTCCTCATCGACAGTGGGGTAAGTATGCCAGCGCTCCCTCACCATGTTTCCGTGCTTACCGTTGTAGGTTGACGAATTCCCCGCCGTCTCCTCTGAAGACATCCGTAAGGCCATGGCAGAACTTGCCGATGAGCCCACCACCCTCATGTTCCATGCGGAAATGGTACCCCCCATTACATCCTCCCAAGAAGACCAACCCCTGACCCCTGAAGGCCCCGCGGAAGCATACTCTACTTTCCTGGCATCGCATCCCTCATCATATGAGACCTGTGCCGTAGAAGAGATCCTGTCCTTGGCCCATCTGGCTCCCAAGCTTGCTTTGCATATTGTCCACCTATCGGCCATGGAGGCTATTCCACTCCTCAAGAAAGCCCGCGCAGATGGGATCCCCATTACTGCAGAGACTTGTTTCCATTATCTATCCCTGGCCGCCGAGGAGATCCGGGATGGTGATACCCGCCACAAATGCTGCCCCCCGATCCGCTCACAGCTCAACCAGGATGCGCTCTGGGCCGAATTGGAACGCCACGCTGAGGATGGTGTCATCAAGACCGTTGTCTCGGACCACTCCCCGTGCACACCGGATCTGAAGCTCCTTCCCTCTCATATCCCGGGCAACTGCACCTCTAAGAGCGACGCCTCTATCGAAAAGAACCAAGGTAGCTTCTCCTCCGCTTGGGGTGGTATCTCTTCTGTCGGTCTGGGTCCCCCGATCCTGTGGACGGAGCTCAGCCGCCGGAAGGGCCTCACTTCAGCGCCGGAAGATACCAACACCAAGCGGGCCATCCAAGACATTGTGCGCCTATGCTGTGCCAACACCGCGGCACAGGTTGGACTCGAACGCCAGAAGGGTGATCTCGTCCCCGGGTTTGACGCCGACATATGTGTCTTTGACGACTCTGTCGAATGGGTCGTGGAGCCTAGTACCATGTTCTTCCGGAACAGGTGCTCGCCGTACCAGGGTCGCACCCTGCGCGGCATGGTCCGTGAGACGTGGCTGCGTGGCGAGAAAATCTTCAGCCGAGACGGCGGCTTCAGCAGCAAGACCCCGGCCGGTACATTGTTGTTAGAGAAACGGGTTTGATTCTTCTCACTTGTGCTTCCGTTCTTCGATCGGGCTGTTGACCAACGCACAGCCACTCGCACACTGCAGACGACAACCAAAAACACAAAACATACTTTATGACAGTAGATATCCACGCTACTAATGATCACTAATGACCTCACAGCAGCACAGCATATATCAGCGCCATAGACTAAGTGGTGGTGTAGCATTTCTGTTAAGCATTGTTTTGTTTGATTCTAATATGCAGTGAATATGAATACCATTCTTAATATTTCGTCAAGGATCTTTCCGTCCGTGTTGGTGAATGTAGGTGAAAGCAATCAAATGGAGCAACTCGTTCCATAAAGGTGTATCTCATTTCTGGGTCGAAAAAAATGTATCATAAAAATCAGTCCTTCCAGACTGAGGGATGTCAAGAACATGCATATGCATCCTGTTCAAGTGTTAACAGAGGACCGGCGGACCGGCAACTTACAATCAATCCCCATCCCCCTCCTTTCCCTTTTTCTTCCAATCGCTCCCTCACCCTCCTCTCTAAACCCCTATTAGGCACTCTCCCCCAAGTCTCCTCCTTCTCCCCATTGACCCGCTGCACACTATCACTCTCTTCCTCCCCACCCAAAACTTCCCTCCCAACGAACCACCTTCCTCTCCTTAACTCCCCTTCCCTTCTTCCTCGCCCGCTCCACATTCCCCAGGTGGATATGATAGTTTGTCTAAGAAGGTGAGGCCTTACAAGATCGTACAATAGAAAGTGTTTTGCCCGTCATGATGACAGGAGAGGAGGATATGGTGGCGCCTCCTCTCTTCGTATCGCCACCAATTTTACCTGTCGGAAACCCAAGATATTGCGGAGTAATACAGCTTGTGTGGTTTTATGAGAAAAGATCCCATCTAATCTTGGTCAAATTAGCGATCAGCAAGCATAGCACAGACAACCGAACCAAAATCATTCAAAATGACCCGAGGGAATACCAGGCAATCTAAGGTTTTCTACAAAGGACCGATTGAAGGCTTTGCCTTCATGGTTGAGGATGTTACTGCCATGCAGAACTGGAGAAGAGATCACTCCATTCCCCTTGCGCAGGTGCTGGACGGATGGAAGATATTTACTTCTCGTCAGTGAGTGTTCGGCCCTGTGTATTTTTATTCTCAAGGATTATGTCGTATCCAGAAACGCATCGGTTATGTTAAATGGGTCTTGAAGGGATTCATAATGAAGCCAGCAGAGCTACGCTTGAACTCGAGTTTGGGACATCAAATGACAATGATGTTATCTCAAGGATACTAGACCAAGGAAAAATCTAGGAGAATATTGTCCGTAATGTCCTCTATCCAGATCCTACTATGTTCAATTTTCTATCGCAAAGTCTTTCCTATACGTCAAGGATCTGGCCAACCATTGGTGAGAGCACAGAACATTGAAAGAAAGGGCATAAGAAATGAATCGCAAGGCCCCTGGGAGATCCACTGAGAGTGTAAGAGAAGATATATGAGTAGTAATATACATAAGTGCTATGTTGCCAAAGCAAAAAATTTTCCGAAAAGTGGTTATGTGGTTGGCTTAATGTTCCGTCTCTTTTTGTTTACCACTTAACATTTTAAAAGTTCCATTCGTTGTATTTTCGACTGCGAAACAGATCGATAGTGCTACTTGCAATTCTCTATATTTGCCAACAAAATATCTTATTTCACATTCATCGGCGCCGAATCCTTTGTGAGTTATCAAATTGCAGGTAATTCAGAGGAAAAATCACGTCAATAAAGATGATGTGGAGGTATTTTCCATGATATACCTGGCTCATGCAGGCGTGGTGTGCCATCTAACTTTTAATTAATTCCATGCTTCACAGCTATGGAAAGAATGGTAAAACTCACTTCAAACATACACGCTTGGTACTATGTTTCCTTGAAACCTCTGAGACGAGGCTACATGGAGTTCTTATAATCCCCAAAAGGGAAACTTCGAACACCATCAGATCATGGAGAATTATCATCGACCTTTTGCTCCAAACTCTATTCATCCATTCAGTACGGCATTGTTCACAGGATATGCCGCTTGTCAGGTACTTTTCAGATCCTCAACAACGCTCGAACGCAAACTCTTTCCTCTGCCTGACCAGACAAGCACACCAACCATGGTACGATTGTAGGGTATTGAAGAGCATCTGGTTGACCGTCATAATTACGTCATTGACCGTGAACAATATTAATGCATTGGTAGACACCACATGGTCCGTTCGGGCTATTTTTTTATTCATCTTGATATCTTGATGTTTAGTTATGTTCAAACATACTTTGCAATCAGTTAGTCGGCCGACTGCGGCTATCTTGATTCTTGGGAGAAGATCTATCCCCAAACCTACAGATGTTCTGGTCCCTGTTCGGAAGCAACTTTTTTCCTCTGCTCGTAATGCAACAGGTACATTCACCGAGGTATCCTCGTTGCTAGAGGAGAGGATACATGGTGTCAGAGGGCCACCTAACCTTGCTGAAACTGGCCATGTCTTGTCTGTTTGTGACGGTATTGTTCGCGCCCACGGGCTGAGAAATGTCCAAGCTGAAGAACTTGTTGAGTTTGAATCTGGAGTGAAGGGAATGTGTATGAATCTAGAAGCTGCTCATGTTAGTATCGTGCTTTTTGGTTCTGATCGTCTCGTTAAACAAGGTGAGGCCGTTTGGCGAACCGGTGAGATTGTTGATGCTCCCGTTGGTCCTAAGATGCTTGGACGGGTTGTTGATGCATTAGGAAACCCTATTGATGGAAGGGGGCCCATTGAGACCACCGAAAGGAGTCGTGCTCAACTTAAGGCTCCCGGCATCTTGCCTCGCCGCTCCGTCAATCAACCTATTCAGACAGGCCTGAAGGCGATTGATGCTATGGTACCTATTGGTAGAGGCCAACGTGAACTGATAATTGGTGATCGACAGACTGGAAAGACCGCCATTGCCCTGGACACTATTTTAAATCAGCGGAGATGGAACAACTCGAATGACGAGTCAAAGAAATTGTACTGCGTTTACGTAGCTATCGGACAGAAGCGGTCCACGGTAGCTCAATTTGTCAAGATCCTGGAAGAAAATGATGCTCTGAAATATTCTATCATTGTCGCTGCCACGGCATCTGAAGCTGCTCCGCTACAATATATTGCTCCGTTCTCTGGCTGCGCTATGGGTGAGTGGTTTCGCGACAATGGTCGACACGCCATTATCATCTATGATGATTTGTCGAAGCATGCAGTCGCCTACCGTCAGATGTCACTATTA
>NW_022476223.1:0-9958 GCF_009193645.1 Aspergillus pseudonomiae
GCGGAAAAAATTAAGGAGAGAAGTCGGGGACGCGTTCAATAGCATATCGAGTCTGCTGGGAGGCTCAAACCAAGGTAAGAAAGGTAATCCAGACAGCATCTCGCGGGCCAAAACGGTCAACGCCGTGCTGGACTTCGCCGAGGCGTCACAACGGTTTCGCAGTCGCGCGCCACGAGGGCAGCCTAATAACAGGAGCGGCAATTAGGCCACGACAGGCCGTGACGAGGCTCTAAGTTCGTTTTCAGGAAGTGGAAGACTCTACATGTACATACTCGGATATATATAGTTGTTGTATCCTGCATATCGTTCGCGAGGGGACAGGGTAAATGAAATCATCATCATCATCATCTCTGTAAACAGTATTAAAAATATAATATATAGTACATTAAGATTATATACAATCTAAATATATATCTACTAGTGTATCTGTAAGCGCTCTTTCGGCGTACTGATTAGATTAACGATAGGCCTGCGGAGCGCGGTCGGCCAACGGGCTTCAGGAAGGTAGTATTAGGAGGATTAAGACTGTTCAGAATTGTATGGCAGATTCTATATACATCACAACAGAACGAATCGCTTAAGGACTGAAATCCTCTGCGCGATTCTGGTATAAAAGATATTTATGCGTTACGTAAGCTAGCGGCCCACTAGCAGCTCACCTGCGATGGATTGAGGTTGCCTAAGGTAACCGCCGTTACAGTATCTTAGTACATATCCTAAAATATAAAAGTGTTTTAAAGGGTAGGCTTATTCTGTAGATCACTATAGATAAAGGGTATTAATAGTAGATATTAATATTATTAAAAATAATAGATTGTAAACTTAATATACCTAAAAATTAATTAATCTAATTCTTTTTAAAACTATAATCTACTATAGTTAAAAGAAATATAGAAGTAGTAATTAGTATCTCGCCGCTTTACATTTTATACTACAATCAGAATTTCTGTACTATATAACCTAATTAGTAGATAAAATTTTAACAAAGAAGGGCCCACGTTATCAGAAATTCTAGGGTTCGCCAATTATATTATATTTATTAAAAATCAGCTTAGTAGAGACTGGTAGCGATATGATTGAAATTTATATTAGATTATAATAGAATTACTTATCCCAATAAACCCTAGCTATTATTATACTACTATCTTTTAATAAAATATATCTAGTAGTTTACTTAAAACAATCAAAATATACAATTAACGATCAATCAATTCCAGGGATTACTCGATATATATGATTAGATTTACTATAAGTCCTTTCCAAGTATAGAGAAAGTAATATTGGTAAGATATTTTTACTATTAATCTTTAGAATCCAGTCGAGCTCGCGGAGGCAGCACTTGTTAGGTTAAATAGTTTAAAGAAAAATACCTTCAACTAATTAAATATAACTATAGCCGCCTAGTAAAACTCCTTTAATATATTTTTCCAGGTTATATAGTAAAGACTAAGAAGGCTATATTAAGATCTCTAGTAAAAGTAGAGAATCGAACTATAGATATAATCTATAACTAACTCGGCGGTTTTACAACTATAGATTAAAAATAGATAAATAGAAGTTAAGCGGTCCTTTTTAAAAGACAGTTATATCTAAAGAATAGAGACTGGAGTAGGCTGGTCTAGTATATATAATAGGATACTAAAGGGTCCGAGAGACAGCGTTATAAGAAAAGTAAATAAAAGTAAAATAAAATAATTATCAAGCAACGTACCAGCGGCCTTAGTAAATAAAGTAAAGGTAGATATAGGTGGTAAATCTTTATATAATATAGCGCAGGACGCTAAATCCAAGTAAATAAGCGTTAAATAGTATAAGATAGCTACTAGATAAGCGCTAAACCGGAACAAGAGAGTTATTAAAAATAGCTATAAATATAAATTATACTAGCTATCTATTTTCTCTTAATATATTATAGCTATCTTATCTATCGACTCCGTAGTATAGTGTATTTCTAATATGTAAAGAATCTTTCTATAACTTTTTAAATATATCTTTTTTTTTTTAAGATTAAAATAAATTTATTTTTAATTTTTAAAAAGCGCCTCTCTATTTTGCAGTAATTAAATTTTTTACTCTTTACAAAAACTAGCTTTGATCTACTAAGTACTTTGTTAAATTCTGGGCTTCTAAATATATCTATATATTTGTCTCTTCTTATCTGTACTAGGTAAGATAAGAAATCTTTAATTATAAATAAATTATCTAGGCTTCTAGGCGAGAGCTCTAGATATTCGTTAATTATAATTTACTTGGAATAGTATTACTTAGCTAAATTAAATATCTCTTCTAATAAAATAATATCGAAGTCCTGGGTAAAAGAGTATTTTAAATATTATTAATACTCTTAATATAAAGATTAATAAGTTAAGGGTACTAATTTAACAAAGCCTACCTTTGAAAAACGTTGTCTTTGCACAGATTTAGAAGATATAAAGAATCTTATTTTAGTTTTAGAATATTTTAGCTAAGAATCTAACCCTGCGCTAGTTTATCTTTTTCACTAAAGGTAGTTTTGTAATCCAATCTCTTCGTCGCTAGTATTTAATTAGTGCTAGAAATCGATATTATCAAAATTATTATTATCTTTACTAGAAAGAATTGTCTCTATATTTAAAATAAAAGATATATATCTCTGTGATATTATAATCTTTATACATGGTACCTTATATCCACTAGTTTTTATATAAGGCTGTGTCTGGTTGTTCCGGTTAAATAATATATATTTTAAATAGCGATTATAATAGCTCCTAGCTTACTTTTCTCTAGATAAATATTAATTCTTTAGGGTATAGGATAAAGTAGTAGACTTAGTAAATATCGCGTCTATCTTTATAGAAAATTGATAATCTCTCGTTTGATTTGAGATATATATCAGCTTGTTAGGCCGCGTTTATAAAAACTAAAAGACTATATAATAATATATAGCTTACTATCTTAGTAATTATTTATGATATATTTTTATAAAGAGGATCTGTCTAATCCGCTATATAACAGCATATAATAAGGATATATACTAGATAGATTCTTAGTCTTACTTAGCCTGCGTAATTATAACTTTATATTATAGAGGCTATCGCCTTTCTCTATATTCTTATCTAGATTAGGGCTTGGTATAGAGGATACGTGATTTATAGATAGATGCTCCGGGGTAGGAAAGAGATTAAATAGCTGGTGGCTAGTAGATACCTATAGATTTAGATATTAATAGAACTCGGGTTTCTCTCTGCAAAGGCTATTATTTAAAGTCTTTATTATCGAGGGAGTTATTTCTATATTTGCAGATAATAGATTATATATGGCTTCGGCGATACTGGAGTTGGAAGCTTCTTCCAGGGATAAGACTAGACTTTTACTAGGAAATAAAACTAGTAGTTTCTTTAGAAGGGAGTGATTTAAAGATTATATCCCGGATAGTAATAATAATATAGGTTCAGAAATTGGCTGTTCTATTTTACTTATTTCTTAAACTAATAGTAACGTAGCTTTGCTATAGAGTAGATAAGATTTAAAAAATTTAAAAAACTTAGGGAACTTGGGGGTACTAAAGGGCTTATAGAATCGAATATTATTTATTCTTAGAAATATAGTAGGCTACTAAGATATTACTTTTAGGTCACGTATTGAATATAGATTAGCTACTGGTATAGGGATAGTTGGGAAGATTAGATATTATAATAGTTTAATAGATAGAGTAAACTATAATATCAGTAAATAGATTTTATTTATATTAACTATAACTATATTTATATTATAATTTATAAGAATATAATCTACGGGTTATATATAGTATTAAAGATTAGCTGTTCTTTATTATATAGTATTTATTCTAAGTTGATAAGGTAAGTATACTGCATACTAGACTTATTATATATAAAAAAAATATATATACTATATATATACTAGTACATTTTACTGTAAAGTCTAGACTTAACAAAATTTTTGCTACCCAGCTCTGAGTGGAGTTAAACTAATTATAGCTATTTCAATAATAAAAGCGGCAATATAATAAAGTAGCAAGAGCATATTTCCTAAAGCAGTAATTGTCTTTACTATAATTGGTGATAAACCCTATATTTAGAACCACAGTAACTAGATAGGGCAGGACCCATATCTGAACGGGAAGGAGTAATTGCAAAAGCGGCCATATTACACTGGATGAGATTTTATAAAATTAAAAAAAAATTAATAAAATTTATTATAAAATTTAAATTAAATCTATTTACTATTAACTAGATTTATTTAAAAATAAAGATAAAATTTTTTAATATAAAAATTATAAAAATAAGAAATTTAATAAAAATTAAATTAAATACCCGTTTTTTTAAAAAATTTATAAATAAATATTTATATATTCTATAGTCGTTAACTTATTCTTTATATATAAAAAAAATCTTTATTAAAATAGAGCTTATATAATTTACTATAGTTAATTTAAAAATCGAGTATTTTATAAATATTCGCTTATAGTTCTATAGTAATTTTTAAAAAAGAAAATATCTTTTTAAAGTATTAAATAATTAATTCTATTAAGTATTTTATAAATAATAGTTTTTATACTTCGCTTTGAAAAAAAAAGTAAAAAATAAAAAATATTTTTTATATTATTTAAATAGTATAATTTAGTATAAAAATATATAAATATTAAAAAGATTATTTAATAAGTAAAAAGATATTAATTTTAAAAAAAAAAGTTATTTAATAGTCTTAAATAATTATTTATTCGAAGTCTTTATTAATATATTAGTTTTAGAAACTTACTATTAATATAAAATAAGATAATATTATACTTTTCTATATTAAAATTTAAAATATAGTAGAAAATATCTAATCCTAGATTTATTTAAATAGATAAAGATATTTTACTTTTTTTAATATATTTTAATTAATCTATAGGTATTATAGCAATATTTAAAATTAAAATATTTCAAATACTATAGAATACAGGAAACCTTAATTAATAAAAAAGATTAATTTTTAAATAATTATTAAAATATATAAAAATTAAATAACTAGAATTATAGTAATTAATTCGCTAAAAAAATATTATTAAATAACTAAAGGTAAAGTACTGGTCTTAATATTTCTAACTTTAAAAATTAACTATTTATTTAGCTTAAAGCTCTTATAAATTAAAAGTAAAAGATTATTTAAATTATAATTTATATTTACTTTTTAAATTTCTTTTAATCTCTAGAAATTTTTATATATTTTATTTAATATTCTCGCTATAGGATATATTAAACTAAAACAGTTAATAAAAGATTTAAATTTTTTATACTCTAATTTAATAAATTTTAATCTTTAGAATAGAGAATTATTTAATCTATTAATTAATATTTAGTACTGATATAGATTATTATACCCTTAATCTTTAATAATCGGTTAAATAGATATTAGTTTAGTAGATAAATTTTAATTTAATAAATAATTTTTTACTCGACTATAACGCGAGTAACTACTGTTATAGTTTTATAAGAGATTGATATTTTTATTAAAAGATTTAAAAGTAGTTTACTATTTATTTTTAATAATAAAGGTTAATATTACGATACGAGTTAGAATAGTATATTAATAAAATTTATTAGAAATAATAAATATATTATATAATATAGATAGCTCTGCTTTGAAATATTAATAAAAATAAGAAAGATTTTCTTTATTTAAATTTGATATAATTATTTTTTTACTAGTAAAGTTAAAAAGATACGATTAAATCTAGCTTTAATAAGTTATTAATGATGAAAAGTTGTGACGCTATATATACATGTTCTCTTAGGCTTTTCCAGTTGATATACTCATCAACCTCTGCAATCGTTACATAACCTCCCTTTCTTTTACTGACCCTAATGTTGACCCTATATAAATAGTAATATGGACCCTAATATAGGTTAATATATTGATTCTAATATAAACTTTAATAAGAAATTAAGAAATAGTTATATAATCTAGTAATATTATATTTCTAGCTACTAGATAAATAGTAATACTAATTATAAATATTATATAATAAGCTTCCCTATCTCTCGCAGTATATATTGATAGATAAATTTAATATTATTATTTATATAAAATCCTTTATAATATACCAATACTAATGTAACTATCCTATTCTTAATAAATATATTTTACTATCGATTAATTTCAGTATTAATATACTATAAACTAAATAGTTTTAGAACTTAATTTAATTAATTCCCGACTATATAGGTTAATATAGTTAGTTTCTTTTTAAATTAAACTATCTACTGTAAATATTATATTATTAACTTAAATTAAAATTACGTAGGCTAGCGATAATAGATAAAAACCTTTTATATATTTAGCTTAGCTTATATTTATTTTAATAGCTATATAGATTTATTTACTAACTATTATATTTAAAAATCTTTTAAAAAGCTCTATTCTATAATACCTTAAATAGAATTATTATATAATATATACTATAAAATAGTAGAGATCTAATTAAATAATAATTCTTAATTTAAAATCTATTGTATAATTATAGTTATTCTATAGATAAAATTCTGGAAATTATCTATAATAAATTAAATATATTTATATAATAATCGATTAAGCTATATCTATATTATATAACTAGGAGCGGTAGTATTATAATAGATTTTGAATCTATATATCTATTAGTCCTATAATATTTTTATAAGGATATATATTCTATAGACTATTAATTAGCTAACTATATATATTATTTACTTTTAAAATATCTTCCGCGATAGATTTTAGCTCTATAGGATCTGTAATAGAGAATCTTAATTATATATAAAAAATATAGAAAATAATATAGATTTTAATTATATAGGCTCCTTATTATTACTACTATACGTAGAATCGATATTAATAATAGTACTTTATAATATCTATTTAATATACTTTTATAATTACTATTATAACTCGATAATCTATAGTATATTAAGATTTAATTATAATATTTATTAGATAATTATAAATTGTACGATCTTAATTATATATAATAAAATTAAAGGATAGCTTTTGGAATTGTATTAACTAAATTTTCTATATTTTAATACTACTATTATATAAATTAGTATACTTTTATACTTCTATGTATAATATATTTAATTTAGTAATTTAATATAAAATACTAAATATATCTATTTAAACTTACTTATCTACTACTATTATATAGAGTTTTCTAGGTTTTCTAAATACTTATCTATTTTTTTATTAATAGATAAATAGTAGATAATTAAATCTATTATAATCTATTATAGCCGCTACTATTTCTTCTATTATTAGAAAATTATTCTATATATAGGATACTTTCTCTCTAGATATATCTACGTATACGTGATAAATATTATAATTTACTACTATAGTTATATATATTTAGCTATACTATCTATATCTATATATATCTATAATGAACGATATAAAATTTATCTTTTTTTAAAGTAAATAGTCTCCGCACGGATCGCTTAATTTATATATTAAATAATTTATTAGCTTTTTTATACTATATCTTTAATTATTTCTTAGATCTATTATATCTGCTATTTTATAAAATTATCGCTATTAAATAATAATATCTTTACCAATATTTATAGTATAGTGAAATTATTTAATATAATAAAATTCTATAAATATTATATCTACTAGGTAACTCGTAGTTATAGATTAATATCGTGGATATCTTTTTTACTATTAGATAAAATCTAGATTTATATTTTATTTACTGTTTACTATATTATTACAATAGTTTTATTAATTTATTTAATAAAAATAGGGATATATAACTCTATCTTGTTCCCGTAGACGTGGATATAATAAAATCTAGTATAAAATAGAAAGATCTATTAATAGTATACCACGATATATAATTATTATATCTTTATCTTTTACTGCGTCTATTTTACTAGGATAATCTATTTATATAATCTCTATCGTGTCTAGTTATAGACTATCTATTAGTAGTTGTATATACTATATATATTATATTTAATATATTAATACTAGAGAAAATCCCGCTAATATAGTAATCTATTAAGATATATAGATAAGCCAAGTTATATTTAATTAATTTAGTAAAAAATTATAATTCTCTCAAGATCTATAGCTACGCCCTTCTATTATTAGATAGTTTTCTAGATTTAGATTATCTCACGGTAGGACTTTTTATATATACTATCTTTTAAATAGTGGATAATTTCGCGAGGCCATATCCTATATTAATAGATTTTATAAATAATTATAGATAATTTGTTAAGCTACTAGAAGATAGGATATTCTATAGTTAAGGAAATTTATAAAATAGTTATAAAATAGAATAAATTTATAATAGAAAATATTAAAATAGATAAGTTAAATTTATAGTAATAATAATATTTATTTCTAAGTATATATATATATATATATATATAGTTAATACCGCAGCTAGAAAGAATTTTTAAATAGTTGAGAAATTTTACTAGTCCATAGCTATCCTAACTAAATTTACTATACTATAAATTAATTAACTTTAATCTATTTTAATAATTGTAAACTATTAAATTTCCAGTTTTAAAGTAAGCTAAGGCTAGTTTATATCCTATATCCTAATTAGTATATATTTCACGTAATTTTATTTAATAGAGATAGTTATAGTCTTCAATTAAAATATAAGAACCTAGATATCGCTAGGAGAGAAAATCCTAATTAATTATCGATTTCTTATAGAGCGGGAAGCCCCCACTATCAGAACACCGACCTTGAAGTTCTCACCCCTTCTGGGTTAGGGGTAAAGGTAATTCCCTTTACTCGGATTCGGTGCAACTATCTCTCCGCTAGTGAAGTTAAAAAGACACGATCAAATCCAGCCCTAATGAGCCACCAACGGCGAAAAGTTGTGACGCTGTACATACACGTCCTCTTAGGCTTTCCCAGTTAATACGCTCATCAACCTCTGCAATTGTTACGCAGCTTCCCTTTCTTTTACTGATCCTAATGTTGACCCTAAATTAATTTATAATCCGCGAAAAGTTCAAGAATATCCTAGATACTATAGATCTGGAAGATATTGTCTTTTCAGTTAATAATAAATAAGATAATAATATAAAAAATCCAATCTATATTAGTAATATAGAAAATATAAATAATTTAAAAAATAGCTCTAAATTAAAAAATAGTTTTATATTAATTAATTAAATTATAGAATTTTTTTTACTTATCTCTAATCTTATATGTATTTAAAAATAGATAAATACTTGTATATCTCGTAACTTATAATATTATAATTAATATTTAGTGTAGTATAAAAAATAGTATTACTTAACTTTTTATCTATAGTTAAAATCTAGAGATTTTATTTTTTAAATTATTTAATTACTCCTAGTATAATTATCGCTTTTATAATTAAATAATTAATATATAATAAATTATTAATTATAACTGGTAATATTTCTATAAGTAAAATAAATTAAAAGAAATATAATAAATATAGTAAAATCGTTCTATATTAATTATTAATTAATATATAGTTATTAACTTAACTACTATAATTTAATCTATTTTAATCTACGGTTAACCGCGGTTAAGAGATTAATTAATCTTAATCTAACCTAACCGGGGGTCAGTTAAGGAATTTTATACCTTAACCTAACCAACCCCGGTTAAGTTAGGTTATGGCTAGGTTACAACGGTTAGATTATGCCACTCTAAGGGTATACTATATAATTATTTTATATAATTATTATACATTCTATAATAATTATATTTTTTTCTTAGATTATCTATCTTTAGATAACAATAAATATATTATTTATATTAAATAATTATTATTTTAGAAACGCAGTAAATATTTTATATAATAATATTAATATTAATAAATATTAAATAAACTTTTTTCTACTATTTCTATATTTAAAGTAGCATAACTTAACTATTATAACCTAGCCATAACCTAACTTAAGTAAGGCTAATTAAATTAAGATATAAAATTCTTTAA
>NW_022476224.1:0-9777 GCF_009193645.1 Aspergillus pseudonomiae
TTTTTTAATTTGTATATGCCTTGTGGAGGGGCTGGTTATGTGTGGGGATTGATGCTAATGGGTAATGCAGCGTTCGCTCAATGCGCCGTCAATCGCACGATAACCGCTACCTGGGTGTGTCGCGAGCAGCGGCTGACGATGAACTCGTGTATGCTTGCGCATGCGAAGCCGGAGGAGGAGGACCGCGCCCGCGAGGAGTGGTTTGCGACGTATGAGGAGCGGCGGAGGGAGAGGGATGAGGAGCTGAGGAAGGTGGAGCAGAGGAGGGAGGAGATTATTCGGATGATGAGGGAGGATGAGGCTAGGTCGAAGACGAGGTGATTCTCTTTCTTCATTCTTATTGTGGTTCTCTTTTTGCCTGGGGGTGTCGGTGAGTGGGTGTGACTGTACTATTTATTCTCTGTTCATGTGTGGCTTTGGGTGTGATTTAGGCGTTTTTTTACCTGTTTCGCTTTTGCCAGTTTCTGTTGCATTAGGATTGCAAGTCGTATATCATTATGTACAGTAGATCAAGTCTGTTGATATCCTACAGACTCAATGAAAGCAAATCTCCTCCATCAGATCTGTTGTCTGGGCTGATAGTATTGACGGTATATAACTTGTTGACCGAGCGCCGAACTCCCAATCGCCAGTCCCATCCATATATTTTCTTTTTTTTTCGAGAGAGAGAGAAAGAAGAGGGGGAAAGAAAGAAAGGATTAAACATCCGTCATGTCTTTATCTCCATCGTCATCTCCATCTCCATCCCCCATAACAGCATCCTCGCCGAAGATATCCTCCATCTTCCCATCTTCATCCTCCTCGCCCCCATCTCCTTCCTCCTCACCACCCGCACCAGCATGATTGTTCTCCTTCGGCTCTTCCTCTTCCTCCACCTCCTCCTCCCCTTCACTCTCCCACTCATCCTTCATGTTCCACCCAACACCCGTCAAACAGAACCTCTCCGGCGGCAACCTCATACCCCCCATTAGAACACTCTGGTTCGCCGCCGGCTTCGCCTGACCCTGATCATAACCCCTCGTAGCACCCGGCAGGGCCACGCGATTCCTCTCCGCGGCAACATCCATCAGGAACTCCTTGGGCAACCCAGTCTGAAATTGATAATGCAAGCGCGACGCAATACTCAGCCGCAACGCCGGCAAGCTGACGGTGTTCACCTCAGGCGGGCCCCTGGCCGAACCGGCCTGCTCGCCCACGGCGCCAGCATAGCCCTCCGTCGCGAGATGGACGGCGTCCTGCAGGACGCCGGAGGTGTAGCGGTAGGCGAAGTCGAGGAGCTGCAGGGGCACCCGTTCTTGGTATGAGGTGACGCCTAGCGAGGCGAGGAGCATGTGGATGAGACGGACATCTCGGGGGCGACGGGACTTGCCGCTGTCTTTTAGAGAGGTGGAGGGGACTTGTGTGGGTTGTGCGACTGGTGCGCTGGTGGTGGAAGATCCGGTTGCGGGCTGCTGTTGTTGGGACGAGGCGTTGTTGGTGGTGGTGGTGGTGGTGGTGTTGGAGGGCTCGGCTGGGGGTGTGAGGGGTTGGGTTGATGGGGCAGCGGTTTGCGATTGGTTTGGGGAGGCCATTGTCTTGTGTCTTTGCGGTGGTTGTGAGATTGAGTTTAGATGTGAGCGAAGGTTACTTCGGTAGCTATCCCCGTAGGATGTGGTAGAATTTAGTGATCGTGGACGGCGTCACTTATGGCCAAGTCGGCATGGCCACTGTACGTTGGTACCGTGGTAGGGTATTAGGAAAGTAAATATTATTCTATGTTCTTCTCGAGAAAGGACCGACAAGAAGGTAAAAGTGGTGTTGCGGTCAGTGAGTGAGCTGGTGAAGACGCGAAGAACATTGAAGGTCAATGATCCCGATCGGCGCTAGCCCGCTTCTGGTAAGTCAGTGGTAACGGGCCTCCAGCCTATTGATGCCTTTGAAACTATAGCTTCTCGACTTTCTCTACTATTAATGTAACCATATTATACGTTTAGCACTTCGCTTCACACCAGACAGAATTATGTTTATATATAGTCTAATGGTCTATCTCCGGTTGCAACCATGCAGCGGTCATAGAAAACCGCAGGCCGTCCTGCTGCTTGTATATCACACATGAAACCCGGAAACGCTCAACATATGAAATAAAACAAGAAAATCACCGATGCAGCCTGTTCAACGCCAACTATGCAAAAGAAATAACACACCACAATGCAAGGGCCAATCTCAGATGCCGGAAAGCCATATAAACACAATAGTCAACGCCGGGAGGGGTATCTATGAGCGTTGAAAGCCGCGCATAGTTATTACACTTGTTGTATGTAGGCCCGGTCATTCTCAACGTTTGGGAGAGGGGCTAGCATTAGCAGCCGCGAAGCGACTTGGTTTTGGAGTCACGTTAGGCCCGTCGTCTGCGCCTTCGTCGTCCGCTTCATCATCTTCTAGGTGACTCTGACCATCCGCGAGATCAAGTGAGGCAAGTGAGGCCTGCGAGATATAGCTGTCACCAAGGTCTTCCTCGGCATCCTCATCAACCTCACTGCCTTCTTCGTCACTCAGCTCCGCGTCATAATCATCTTCCTCGTCCTCGTCCTCGTCCTCTTCGTCTTCTTCATCCTCACTATCTGAGCTTGAGAAATCGGCTAGCTCCGGTGGAGGTTCACGCCAGTAAGTGAAATCAGTGTACTCTTCACCCCCAGCCTGAACAAGTAGACTAACGGGCGGGAAGAAATGATCCAAGAGCTCCTGCATGGTAACGTAGCTGCTCTTATACTTGTTCAGACTGAGAAGATCTAGAGACACCTCGGCATTCGAGTTGATCGTGAAGATCCTGGTAGATGGGATGTTGACAGATCGGTAACTCAAAGCGTCGGTCAATCGATTGCCGAATCCAGCATAGAAGGGATTCTCCTTTCCATTGAAGAGGTTCAGAATGTCCCGAAGGCATGCCATCTTGAACACTTCTGGTTTCCTCAGATAAATCTCTCGCCTGAGGGCTGCAATCATCCGGTCGGGACTCGTAATAACGGGACCTTTGGGCAGTCTATATCCGTCCTGGTTAACGCCGTAGATATATGCGCGAGTAGTATCTGCCTGGCCAACAGATCGGCTAGTAAGGTACATAATATTGTAGCCGTTATTGACGATGTCTGTGTATAGCTTAGCTACTCCAGCGTGTGTCCAGTCGCGGCCAATCATATTCAACACATGGCCCAAAGCATCAGATCTACCAGTTATATTAGCCAAAGATGGGCCAAAAATGGTCAGTCTGCTTCAAAGTAACTCACTTGGTAATTGTCCCATCAATATCTGATATGACGATCGGTGTGTTTCCGTTCCACAGATACATGGTTGCCGTGCAAGTGGCTCTGTTGACGCTGAATGACATATCATTGGCGCCGGGCTTTAGGTTCAAAGCCTTAAGCTGATCGCTCGTCAGGCGCAAAGTCTTCGCGTAGTTGCGAGTTGTCTCTCCAGGAGTCGGTGACTGCGGAGGGGTAGGGATGCCCGGCTGAATATCAGACTGGGTGCGATGGTGGCGGGCCTGGATCGGCGAGTCACGTACGGACTTGTCGCCGTCACTATGATACCCGGGATCAGAGATAGCGTTGTCACTCATCGCAGAGCCGGGCCTCATTGAGCTAAACGCGGCGCGGCGGTTAGCGGCTTCCTTGGCTTCTTCACTGCTATAGATCCACAGGTTTCCATGCTCGTCAGCTCCTATAAGGGCGCCAATGTCGTAACACCCTTCCAGCTCTTCAGAGAGAATTTTACGCGCAATGACTTCAGCACGGAGAGCGTCCTCCTCGTTGCTTTTGTAGCCCGTCATGTCAAGCATAAGATCGCCCGTCTCGGTCACATGCGAGCGGATATTTGATCCAGAGAGCTTCTTTGACAGAGCTGTTGCACGGGAAACAGCGTCTTCCAGAGACAGCGGGGGAGGACTCCGAGCCCGGGCCAGATCAGGATCATCGGTTGAACCTGCTACGTGCGGGCCATAGGCGTGGTCTGCCACACTATGCGCTTGGCTCAGGAGAACGTCATCTGAAGCCGCACGGTCCAGCTTCCCCAGCTCTGGTTCATCCCCGAACGAGCCATGGCGAGACCTGCTCGTACTAGAGTCACCTGGCGACCCTGACAAAGGTGTCATTGTTCCTATAGGCCCAACAATGTTAGATCGAACCCATAGTAGGAGTAATATACTTTGCCGCACCTAAATCACTGGATGCCCGCATGCTCCTGGACAGTATGGGAAGACTTTTCGGCTCATTGCCGTTTCCATTGGAAGACGATCGATCTAGATCCAGATAGTCGGGTTCCTGGAGAGAGCCCGGGAGATTTTCTTCGCTACGCGTTCTCGGGCTACCCGTCGGCGACACTAATGGCGAGGTCTGTAAGGAAGCGGGGATTTCGTCTGACGTCTCAAACACAAAAAAAGCCTCCCCACCCTCCCCTAACTTCATGGAGTAATTTTGCTTGAGCCCATTGACTTTGAATTCCACCTTCAGAGCGCGCGGTCAGATGAATAGCCATTGAATTCGTGATAGATGTATCGTACCTTCTTCTCATAAGGACGGAGCAACGAGAACTTGCCAAAGCGAACGTGAAAAGGAGAACAAGCGAGTGTGCCTGGATGCGACCGTTTAGCAATGATGGGATGAATCAAACGGTGCGCAAGTAAACAAACCATCTTCTTGTTCAATGACGATTACATCAATGGCCCCGCTCAAGGTGGCTGGATTGATAGAATTCCAGGTCTTGGAGACGGAGCCGCTGATACTGCGCACGTACTGCATCCTGCAACGTATGATGGGGAAGACCCCTCGATGATTTCAAACGATCCGTGAAGAAAAAGCGAACGATCAAGTCAAAGGCGGAAAACGAAAAAAGAATGCAAAGGCAGTGATTGAGGGGGTTGTTAGAAGGAATCGGAGGTCGCAGGAATTGCCGCCTACATACGGCCCATGTGACAAAGCCCCAGAGGCATGAACGAATGTAACCGCTGTATAGACAGACTGCTTGCTGCTAAAGCAAACCAAATATGAAACAGGGCCGCTCCCAAGTGACGCGAATGCAATGTGGCAGTCGGAGAGAAGGACAAGTCGGCCAATTAATTAGTAAAAATGGAGCCAGGTCCAAATTGTGGAAGATCTAGATGTTGGCTGTTGGGAGTCCCTCAACGGCCCAACGAGCAAGCCAAGGTCACGGGCTTCTTGCCTTACAGTTCCTCGGCATCAGCCGGACGGGCGTGGCGCTAACTCACATCCAGCAGACATTTCTTTTCTTGCCTATCTGGGGTTAGTTAACTAACTAGTACCGTCATGATCGGCTTAGTCAGGGTTCTGCAGGTGACTAAGATTTTCTCGTGCCAAGTTCGGATGGATCACATGACTATGCCCCACATGACTGCTTCCGCGGATACTCTGTTGGAGATGCACCTTTAGTTGCCGACCGTACTTGACTATTGCCCCGAAAAAAAGTGGATTTCGAAGAGGCTGGCTTCTCTCGCCAATCTGTCTGTTTCCCCTCTTCTGTCATACCCGTCTCCATGGGTATCCGACGCTGGGATGTATGAGCCGCTGCATCTCTCTTTTGACGCCTACCCTAGCGTGGTCCCTCGAGTAAGGGTACGAGGTGTCATGGCTCTCTTCCTGGCCGTCACCATTCTCTGGGCCTTGATTTGGTACGTTCCTTCAGCTTCAATATTCGACACCGCTCCCCATCTAACGGTCTTGGCCGAAGGCTATTGTATCGCGCATGGCAAGTCTGTCAGACTCCAAACGATGTCCTAGTGGAAAAACTCGGATTGGACATCCCTCCGCCACCAGAGGTTACACTAGAGGAGATCACCGCCCGTGAGATTCGCATTGCTTGGAAACAACCCGAGTTTCACAACTCAATCCACAAGCACATCATTCAGGTGAATGGATCAAAAGGTAAATTTTCTTTTTCGCCTCCTCTTCTCACCATTGGTGTTCTAGCAAAGGTTGACGGCCATTGTTAGTGGGCGAATCAAAACGAGCAGAAACCGCGGTGGAAATCTTAAATCTGGCACCGGGCAACATATATCATATTTGCGTTCTTTCCGTTAGTGCAGCCAATTTCCAGACGCCTAGTGCTATTATTCACGTGCGGACACAATCTCTTCCTTTATCCCAAGCTCAGCAAAATGCGCCTGTTGGAGGTCCCACTATTCGGGCGTCAGTCCCGCGATCGACTGCCGGTCTCGCAGCTCCCTCGGCTCCCGTCATGTCTCGCGAGCACAGTGGAGGGCAACTACCAACGAAACGATCTTCAGCTGGTCGAAAGCAATCTCCCGCCGCTGGCGGGCCGGAATCCTCCCACGGCAACATAGAAGACTTGCAGAAGAGTGCGACGAATGGTGATCGTGATGAAACGCTCGAAAAACTTGCCGATAGGTTAAAGTCATTGCAGCAGGAAAACGAGAATGTTGAAAAGCAAACCGCCGATGAAGAAGAGGAGCACGTCGCGCTCTTGAAGGAGTTGGAGAAGCAGCGTGACGACTTGAGGAAGCGAGTAAAGGAAAAGGATGAAGCTAGCGGCGACCTAAAGAAACACGTTTATAAGTTGGAAAGCGTCAATCGCACGGTGCAAAGCGAGAAAGCGAAGCGTGAGAGGCTTGTGCAACAGAAGGAGTCTGAGCGCAAGAAGCGCAAGGATGACATTGTGCGATGGCGGGAACGGATCTCACGAATGACAGCCGATGCTGCGCAGGCAAGGGAGGAGAAGGCACGTCTAGAAGAGGATGGGAAGAAGCGTGCGGATGAGGTCCGGGAAAAGATCGCCAAAGAGCAGACAGAGATGAAGGTCATCGACGATGAGATACAGGATAAGGGGGGTCGGATCAAGAAGCTTGAAGAAGAGAGGCAGGGGCATCAGGGTCCAGATAGTGAAGACGGCAAAGAGTTGGATCGAATTGACAACGAGCGTGCTCGACAGTGGGAGATTAAGCTAAGCAACCTACACGCTCGATATGCTACCCTGGTGAATATTCATGCTCAGGTTTGTGACTCCCGAGGACCAACATTTGAGGCAGATACTGACTTGGTGCGCAGGCTCAACAACAATATCAAGAGGCCCAAGAGCGTCTGAAGTGGCTGACAACGCAAGGACCCGGGAGCACGGGGCCCTTTACTCTGCCTGCCCTAGACCTGGACCTATCCAACACAGCGACCATCCGCCCACGTCGTCATCGCAGTTCTCTGACCAGCAATGTTTCGTCCCCTATGAATTTCACGGCCATGGAACCTTCGTTCTCGGGTGGTATCAATTACAACCCCCCTTCCACAAGCTCGCCTACCTTTGGACCCAGCTCCGCTTTCTTCAATATCAACAATGGAATGACCATTCCAGGCTTGTCAAGTCAGGCCGCCGATGCCATTTCCGAACTCTCGTTTAGCAATCCTCAAATGAGCCCCCGGGCTGACGCGTTGCTTCCGTCCGACCTCCTTGGAGATGAAGAGCCACCAGAGCTTCCCCGGCCAATCGTGCGACCTGTAATGTCCGATGTTGAGCAGTCGAGTGGCCAACTTGAAGGTTTCCCACAAGGTCCGCCATCGCCAGAGTCTTCCGAGAGCAGGCCTGGAAGTATCTTTGCTAGTCCACATGAGAATCAGAACCAGGAGCCTGACTCTCAGCCCATACGCCTAGGAGATGCCGCAGAGGCTCCGAAAAGTGCCTCGCGGCGACTCTCTGGTCTGTTCGGCTTCCATCGTCCTCGCGGTAAAACGCTCGCAGATGAACCGCCTTTACTAGGCACTCTGAAGCCAGGACAAAGTCAGTCTTTTCCACGGAATCTGGACGAAATGGATCCCATCGGTGCCAGGCGCCGCCGCCTGAGCTATACAGGAAACTGGGCCAATCCGATGTCATTGTTCCCAAGGAGCAACACCACGGGTGTCACCGCCGATAGTTCTTCCGATCATATGCCGTCCCGGCGGGCCGCTTTGACCAGCATCTTCTCCCCCAGCAGGTTTGGATTCGGCAGTGGGAGCAGTCTGATGAAGTCTGGCGAACATTCTGATCTTAGCACTGGATATAATCAATTTAGTCCTAGGCATGATCCGATCGACCCCTCGTCAATTCTCGGTACTGTGCGACGGGGCTCGTTGTCGCCAAGGCCATCGTCCACATTTTCCTTTGAGAATCAACTTCCCCATCCATCCACAGACAATCAACATTTCGGCTGGCCGTCGGCAGAGAAACCGGGCCATAGAAGCCCTCTAGGATTCAGTTGGGCTTCGCCATCGACTTGGTCAAGAGCCCAATCACGCCGGCAGTCTACTTCGTATGGCTCCTCCGGCCACTTACCTCTGGGACTCACAGGGGAACCTGATTTCCTTGAAGACTCTTCTTTTGAAAGACTTGGACGACCCTTACAGGCGCCCATTGGTACGAGACCATCATCTTCGCATCGGCCCATAACTCCGAAACTGAATCCCACTGCGCCCACCTTCAAGACCGTTTTTACCAAGGGTTCGGAGAAGGGTAAGGATAAGGATGGGGAAATGGAGATAGACAATGGGGCAGATACCTCATTTGAGTTTCTTATGGACGATGGGTCACCGTCTGAGCCTCGTACCTCTAAGGAATCTTATTCCCGCTCTCTGACTGCCTTTACTAGGGATTCGTATGAATCTCTGGAACAGTTTCCTTCCGCGGCTTCTGCGGATAATAGTAGCTCGAAAGAGTCATTCATCCGGAAAATCACGCGGAAGGGCAGCTCGGGCAAGTTCAGCTCGTGGAAAGACCGCTCAGGCCTGTTCTCGAAGAAGGGGGATAGCAGCCAGGGTGATATCGAGGAAGACGGCAATGGCGAATCACTGCTCGCAAAGAGCGTGGACAGCACTGTCTCCAGCGCTCCATCCGCGGACAGGTCGACCAGGAGCAGCCTTGGATTCTTCAGTCGCAAATCTAAGAAGGCGGATAAGGCGGCCAGTGAAACAAGTGAACGGCCTAGTGAACAAGCCAGCGAAACAGGCGGCGAGGAACATTCAGAGGATATTCATACATGATAGTACTCTTATTGTCACTGGTTATAGAGAGTGGGGGTTCCGCTGATTGAAAGACTTCGCAGCGTCTTTGCACAATTTCATTAGATATAAAACATAGGATAGTAATCTTTCTTGGATGGCGTATGCATGATCCCCGGTTGTTTCATCTTTGATATATTTCAGTCGTTCAAATTCTTTCTCGTTTAATCAACATATATTGAGTTGCCAACAAGAAAAGTGCAGTCTTTCCGAAACTTAGTACTCGTTTAGTAATAAAAAATACCAATAATCTTTCGACGTGTGTGTCTAGGTGTAGATATAGATATAGATATATATACTTACGAGTCTTGAATCTGGGGTTGGGTGCCACTCATACCCGTCGGTTAAAGTGGCTTCCGCACAACTTCATTCATGTCGCCGTTCTTTTTCTCCGATCCATCACATATTATACATACAAGCAGTTTTGTAGTAAATCCAAATAAATGGCGAACTCAAAGTATGCCCTTCCACTGGGTCCCTCATTATTTCCATGGATATAACATGGCTAATTTAAATAACAGGTACGAGTACGTCAAAGCCTTCGAGCAGCCAGACGTTTTACTCCCCAATACTTGGATTGTAGTCCGCATCGATGGCAGGGGTTTCCACAAGTTAGTAGCTATTCTCCCCCATTTTTTCCCCTATGAAAAAGAAAAGGAGGAAAAAAAAAATTGCGTTTGCCCTTTTCTCTCTGCGAATCTATCTCTGAGATTTGATTCTGATTTTTTTTTTTTTTTTTTTTGTCATG
>NW_022476225.1:0-9750 GCF_009193645.1 Aspergillus pseudonomiae
AAAAAAAAAAAAAAAAAAAAAAAAAAAAAAGAAACATAATAAATAAAGTCACAATGGCTTCTTCTTCTTCTTCGAAACTCTTCACTCCCCTCCAAGTCGGGCACATGCAGCTCGCCCACCGCATCACCATGGCCCCGTTAACCCGCTTCCGAAACGATGACGACCATGTGCCCCTTCCCATCGTGAAGGAGCACTACGAACAGCGCGGATCCGTCCCCGGAACCCTGCTCATCACCGAGGCCACCCTCATCTCCCCGCGCGCCGGCGGCTTCGCCAACGTCCCCGGCATCTGGAGCGAGGCGCAGATCGCCGCCTGGCGCACCGTCACTGACGCCGTGCACGCCAAGGGCTCCTACATCTTCATGCAGCTCTGGGCGCTGGGCCGGGTCGCCAACCCGACCAACCTGCAGAACGACGGCTACGACCTCGTCTCCAGCAGCGCCGTGCCCGCCACGCCGGAGGGCCCTGCGCCCCGGGCCTTGACCGAGGACGAGATCCACGACTACATCCGCGACTACGCGCAGGCGGCGCAGAACGCCATTGCGGCTGGGTTCGACGGGGTCGAGATCCACGGCGCGAACGGGTACCTGATTGACCAGTTTACGCAGGATACGGCCAACCAGCGCACGGATGGCTGGGGCGGCAGTGTCGAGAACCGCGCGCGGTTCGCGCTGGAGGTCACCCGGGCTGTGACGGAGGCCATTGGTGCCGAGAGGACGGGCATCCGCTTCAGTCCCTTCAGTACCTTCCAGGGGATGCGCATGGCGGACCCCGTCCCGCAGTTCGAGTATCTGGCGCGCAAGACGAAGGAGTTCAAGCTGGCGTATGTGCATCTGGTCGAGCCGCGCATTGCAGGTAACACGGAGGTCGAGGAGCCCACCGCTGACTCGTTGGATTTCTTCTTCCGTGCTTACGAGAACGCGGGCCCTATCATGGTGGCCGGCGGGTATAAGGCGGAGTCGGCCAAGGAGGCTGTTGACTCGCTCTACAAGGACTATGATACCCTTGTTGCTATGGGACGGCCCTTTACCTCGAACCCGGATTTGCCTTTCAAGGTCAAGGCGGGCATTCCTTTGAGGGATTATGAGAGGGAGAAGTTCTATCTGGTTAAGGATCCGAAGGGATACACTGATTATGAGTTTAGCGAGGAGTTCAAGTCTGTGCAGGTTGCTGCTTGATCTCGTTTTCTTTGCTTTTCTTTTCTTTTTTTTATCTAACTTTTTTTTTGATGTTTACTTGCATTCCATTGCTGTGCATTATCAGGCGTTTGACTAGGTTAGAAGGCATGGACTATAGATGGGATTGTACATACATAATCTATCATTGCATATAACCCATTTTGTTCATCTTGAATCCGGATTGGCTTTTGCTCTCAGCAGGAACTGCAGTAGATGTCGTCATTATATATGGTCAGAGGCCAGTGACCCAGTTTGCATCACACTGTAAACAAGCAACACAGAAGATGAGGTACTTACACAGTGCTCTACTAGAGAACCGTACAAGGTTATAAAGAGGCCCGTCTTCTGATCTTACCTTCCATATACCAAAATAAGGGTCTACAATGCAATTGAATCATCGATATATGTGTTCTGCTATGCTCTGGGCACTGTAGCAGACATTACAGAGCTGCCGAGAAGAACCCGAGTAGAAGGTTCTGCTCCAGATTTTTCGAAGGCTCTTATAGCTCAGCGAGGAGTAACTAACCTATGAGTGTGATCTGGAATGATAATCACTCCATGGTTATAGATACTCAAAAGCTTGGTGTTTTAGTCAGATGATACCTGCCACTGATTGCAGAATGCGGTATCAAGGGTCAAGAAAGTACCCACTGCTGTACGGCGTACTCCATAGTCCGAGCTCTATTGTAAACCGGAGATCTCACCGACTTGAATTACTTGTACTCGCTAGTTCCCGAAGGAAGTAGGCTAGCACTGAGAGGATGTGCTTGATAATCGAATCGTCGAACTCAAACATAGCATTATCGAAGCTACGATGGTGTGAGAACGGGGTCGGTGAGCAAACAGTATTGGGCTAAGCTTCTGCAAGTCCAGAACTTGGAAGTATGGTTCAAATCACCCATTCGTAGTTATGGGTATGTCCCCTCTGGTTCAACTGGTTCCTTCTGGTCACCGGACAGACGATAGAGTGGGAAAGCGGAACCCGGCGGATGGCGACAAGAGCCAGTGATGGCGAAAGCCGCTCCACGGTCCACCCGGGAAAGGTTTGCATCCCCCGAGGAATCAGCAGAGTGGGCTGAAGGCGACATTGTGCAGTAGATAGTTGCATATCGACTAAAGACGAGTTGATATGGGGTCCTGCATCTATCCTGTAGTCCTGGGGACTAAGTATGCATGCAGATCGGGAAACACCTCGCCTTTGTCCTGCGTATCCATGGCGATGCATCATGCTGGTCTGTCCACCAGAAACATTGCGTAACCCCCACCTGATCGTCTATCTCAGGAAGATTTCTTCCGTTGAGATTCAAGGTTTGTGACTATTCCGGTTGTTCATTGTGTTTCTTATCGCGCTTGGTGGCGGGAGTCTAGTTGATTCTAGCGTGGTGGGGAAAAAGCAGATCTCTGGCGAAAAGAGCGGTCAGGCATCAATTGTTGGTTGACTCGAGAAAGAGAATTGACATGACTCCAACCCCGATGGCATACCGCATCCATGTGATCCCACTAGGGAGATATTCAGGACGGAATAGTGTAGTCGAAATATTGAAGTTATATCGGCGTGATACCAAGTTGAACCCCATCAAAGTTTCCTATGGATGATCATGACACCATTCCCCGGCCTTTAAGGTTGAATTACCTTAATTCCTATGGGTTAAGTCAGTCGTTAGTCTCGTCTATCAACAAATCCCACATCGCCACCAAGAACAATGATCTCACGCAACTTGGCAATCCCCCAACCATCACCCACGCGGGGTGTCCATTCAAAGAACAGACAGAAGAAGCCTGACTTACGGGAGTGGGGGTCTTGAATTTCTTGGAATTCTTGGCTGGACTCTTCGCCCCCGGTAGTATTTCCTTTCCTACTCAATTTTTCGGCTCCTGAGGATGGTTCTTTCCGCTCCGCCGAACCGAAAGGATTCCTTTGGTGTTTCGTGGGACGGGGGCGGTTCTGGGATATGAATGGATGGTATTGGATACCTTGGGAGGGCCCAGAGTCCGAACATCATGATGATGGCCCCAGACCGGCATCCCCAAGTGTTTCTCGTCGAATCATAGAGAGACCCATTGTGGCCTGATGACCTTGCCCCGGACTCGGCTGCAGAGAGAACTCGGTACCGGGTGCCTGGCCGCCACCACGTGGTGAATCCAAGGATTACGATTCTGATAATACTCTTTCTTATTTTGGTAGTTTGTAACTCTGTATTCTACTTCGGTCTTTGTCTTGGTTGTAAGTAAGTACCTTGGGAAGTATACCGTTGGTATACGGCCGGCTGTCGATCGCGCCCATCCCGTGACCATTGGTCAAGACCAAAAGAAATGTATGACGACGTTGTCGTCAAAAGCTCTCGGGCTATTGAGCGCTTGGGCACCCATGACCCAAACATTGTCTATTGGGTTGGACGACGACCTTTCCGCTTGATGTTTCAGCCATGTAGCACAAGTTACACGTCTAGAGCTTCCTTAGTTCCTCCAAATGCATAATATAATGGACAGGAGTATACAGTATGCCCTCTATTTACCTGGCACGGCATCGAATTCGGAATAGAGCAGACCAAAGTACGGACACTGAGTATATGCCGATGCCTTCAAGGATTCGACGCTCTCCACGTGGAGTACACATTTCTTGTGGGGTTCGATCGTGCACTCAACCATGGATCAAAGGCTCCCGGAGCAATGGAGGACTGCAGGGATAACCTAGGTTACGGTCTTGATGTGCCTAATTCGGCGAGGAACAATAACATCATGTTTAGGGACTAGTCTAGGGCAATCTCGTATGCAGGGTCGCTTTGGGAACAGGTCTGGATGGACCACCTCCACAATCTCTCCAGACTCTCCTCCAGACCCGTAGGATATTGGATTAGGGCCATGGGCAGGTATTCTTTGTAACGGATTTGCGCCAAGGGCGGTACATCCATAGACTTTGCGGGGAAGAACCTTGTACACCTGCCTTGATAATTGACGGCTTTATAGGCTGATGTACTATGTTTAGGTATCATATGCACCATTCACGGGCTGTCGGTAAATTGCCATGCATTCATCCTGACAGACACGGGAAACGAAGAGCCTGGATCATGGAGGGGTAATGGATTTCAGTCCGTTAATGCATGGACATACGCTGTAAGATAATTGCTAATATAGATTGCATAACATTAATTAATATAACCATAATATTAGGGCAGAGGGCCTCACCTATTGGTACCCATGTGAGTACACAGTATTAATTAGTTTACTCATCAAAACCACGCATACTCCGGATGTTGGACCCCCCTCGGCCAATGGGATTCGCCTGGGAACAACTATGGATGCAGCTTAATTAGTACGTCGCCCCCAATAATTTAGTATGGCTTGCAGCAGGGGCTCAGCCGAAATTCACCACAATTTACGGCTGCCAAGGAAAGACCCGGCCTGGCCATGGCCACTTGTATGTATCTGGCCTGGTACGACGAGAAAATTTTTTTTTCATGGGTGGTGGTTTGTAATTCTTTTTGCCAAGTATCAATTATTGACCGGATTACGGAGAACTCCTTGGGGTATGGGCGCTCTTTCCAACAAACCGGTTGATTGCAGCTCTGCGGATATAACCGACCAGAATCAACCTGAGAGTTGGACCTCTTCCTCGTTGCTTCTCAAAATTTCAATTGGTGGAGGAAATCGATGACCCCAAATCGATGGTGCATAGGCTGTCAGTGTCAGAAATTGGCCTCGGAACAAACATCGTAGGACCTGCAGATCCAAACTTAACCCTTTGTTCCTGAGGATGAACAACCTTTTTGCTATACACAGTACAGTACGTGGCCAGAGGTTGCTGGATTACCGGGCCGCGTTTCACTCGCAGACGATCTGCTGGTGTTACCCTAACGAAGTGCCTGGTCCGAATCCCGACTCCATTGAGCAACCTGAAGTAGTGCTGATAAGCAACTCCTTCTTTTGGCCGAGCAGCCGCCATCCATGATAGATGCTCCTTGCCCCGGTCAATATCATTGTTCAGGGGCGAATTTAATGATGATAACCCGGAGGTGATGGGTCCCGCCCTGACATCTGAGCTTGTTCATACGCCAACAATGAGGCTGTGAACGCTGGAATGGAGGCAAAGGGAGCATGGCGGAGCTCCGGAGTGTAAACAGTCAGCGTCCGCGGCAAAAACGGTCAGAAGTGAAATCAACGCCAAGTGGGCTAAGTGCGATCATTTCCCGTGACGGCGTCGTGAACGAAACAGCCTCCCAGCCTAAGTTACTTTAGCGCGCATTGGTCGCAGGCTCAAACTTCCAAGACCAACCCAGTTGAACCCACTAAGTTGTTTTTCCTCGCCGGTCAAGTCCGTGGGTCAAGATCACTCGGGTGAATCATTGGTGCGTAATCCGCCACCGATTACGGGTATTCTAAAAACACAATGGATGACATCCTGGAGCTTTTCTCGGTTGAGTTTGGCTCGGCGCTGATCAGTGTTGTTGGGGGAGAACTAGAAGGTTTGGTTTCCTTTTTTTTTTTTTTTTTTTTTTTCATCACCTCATGCATCCTGCCAGTAGTAAATATCCCGGCCGATCAACGGAAGAGGGAGCGAGTCATCGTAGAGAAAAATGACACGCCAGAACCATAACATCTGGCGCATTCGAAAAATAAAATAGAAGAAGCCGCCCAAAAAGTCAAAAGAAAATAAGGAATTCCGATTGTGGACCAACACACATAGTATAAGTATCTCCCGGGCTTCGTTCTATGAATCCATCACAATCGTCAGCTTGCCCATGGTAGTTCAAGTGGTGACACCAACGACGCCTCATGTCAAGCTTTCCGTCTACAGAGAGTCGCATTTGCCAGATTGATGGCCCGCAGACGATGTGCACGAGAGTTGGAGCATGTCTGGCATGAAGGGGTCCACTGCTGATGGTCTCTAGTCCACATGAGAAAATTACTAGCCTGGAAGAGTTAAGACACAGGTCAATGGTAACAACTCCTTGCGTAGATTGTTTCAATCTGTGGTAGGATCGCCATTCCATGTTGAATCTCTGTTGAATCTTGATGCTACATCTTGAGCAGAACCATCCTCGACAGTCATCATGAACGAGTTTGCGTTCATGAAAACGGACGATGGGGAACTGCAGTGCCACGGGCGGACCCGTGTATTGTGTATGAGCAATACCAGTCCGGTTGGAACCTGGGCCCTTCTGCCTTATGTAACACATTCATGGACCTGAGGGAACTATGTTAATTACAGTAAGGGTCAATACTACCTCACCTTCGTACTGTGTAGTGGTGGCTCCATATCTTCACCATGAACTCGATCCTTCGGACCATTCAGCACCTCAGTCTGGTCCTGTACCTTAGCGATTGAGGTGATATGGTGTAACCTTCTGAGATGCGATGTCAAAAATAGAGCAAAAGAAGAAAACCGAAGGGAAAAAAAATAAAATAAAATAAAAATAAAAATGAAAAACATTCAGGAGACTGGACCATTCTCTCCATCGACTACATCCGACTTACTAGGTTATTGATCCTTACATGATCCAATAAGAACCGACATCTGTCTCGGCTCTCAGGATCCTTTGATTGGTGCCTTTTCCCCAGACAAAACATTCCATAATTGAAAGCTCGCCGAGAGGTCCAGAAGACGAAAAATAAAACACCAACCAAAAGTACTCGGTGCTAAGAGTCTCCACTCCCGTACCCCGGGGTCTTGGGAAGTCGGGCCATGCAATGAGAATTGCTGGATGCGAGAAAGTTCCTTTCATCCTTGGACCAACCATACCGCCCCATGTTTTTTTTTTTTTTTCCTCCCCCAAGTTCTTCCTTTCTAGATTGATACTGTAAGGTTGGTTGTTTCTCCCCGCTTTAGCTTTTTCGGCATTCACTCGAGAAAGAATGCTGGGAACAATTGGTCCCTCCACAGCCGATGCACTTTGCCGTATCGTCGACCTTTTCCATTTAAGACCAGACATATCCCTTCTTTCTCGAGCTTAGTGTATCATCCGTTCGGTGGATTCGCGCAAATCGTCCGTCCTCGACTTTTGACACGAACTAAATTCCCAGCTCCGTTGCTCCACTCGCCGTGACCCTCAACCCATCCGAGGGAAACTTGGAGAGAGAAAAAAAAAAAAAAAATTTAGCCCCAGCGCAAGAGAATAATAAACAGAAAAATAAAAAAAAAAAAGAAACCCTAAATCAGAACTAAACCCAACTAAACGGGCCTGCCTCCCGTATTCGGTAAGTTGCTGCCCTTACACCCCTGCAACTTTCGCTCGTCCGATTCAGTGTCTGTTCGTTTCGTTCCATCGGTCCAGGCGGCCCTCGTCCCTTCTTCGTTTCTTATTTGACTTACGCTTTCCCCTCCTCCTGCCGTTCTATTTATTTCTCCTTTCTCCATCTTGCACGGTCCTAAATCGTCAAGCCATTGTTTTGTTCTAGCCAGCAGTGCTGTGCGCATCGTGTCTTCTGTTCTCCCTTGAGATCCCTTGCGTGGTTCCATATATATTCCTCTCCATATCCAGCTAGCTGGATTCACTTTTCCTCTTGGACCTCACTTATATATTCTCTGTCGCATCAGACATCACTTGGACCGGTTGTGAATAGATCCTTCCATCTGTGAGCATCATGGCCTCCGCAGAACATCCCCCAGCGCTCGAAAAGGACTTCGGAAGCAACTCCGATGGCATTAACGGAGCTCATGACACCCACCACAACATGTCCGCTGAGGACACAGCTAGGGCTGCTGCGCGCTTCGGATATGGTCCTCTCGCTCACGTCAACACCGCTGAGGCTCAACTCCGTCCCTTCGGTGGTGAGTTCCAACCTGGTCTGTACAAGTCGGTCGAGCACCGCAAGTTCGGTAATCCAGCTCCTCTGGGCCTGTCTGCTTTCGCTCTCACCACGTTCGTGCTGAGCTTGATTAACATGGGTACGCGCGACATCTCTGAGCCCAACATTGTGGTCGCCCTGGCTTTCGGCTATGGTGGTCTTGTTCAATTGCTTGCTGGCATGTGGTAAGTCGATACTTCCCTGGAATGTCCAGTCATGTCACACTGACATTCGTCAGGGAAATGGCCGTTGGAAACACCTTTGGTGCCACCGCGCTGTCTTCGTATGGTGGTTTCTGGCTTGCTTTCGCCATCGTCCTGACCCCGGGTGGGTTTGAGATTGCGGATGCTCTCGGAGGCGCGGGTACCCCAGAGTTCGATAACTCCTTCGGGTTGTTCCTCTTTGTAAGTTTGCAGTGCTGGTGATTGAATGAGTCGCGTGCTGACTGTGACCAGGGATGGTTCATCTTCACCACTATCCTGCTGTTCTGCACCCTGAGGTCTACCGTAGCCTTCTTCCTGCTGTTCTTCTTCCTGGACCTGACCTTCTTGCTCCTCGGTATTGGTTACCTTCACCGCAACGCCGAGGGCAAGCCCAACCCCCCCGTCATCAAGGCCGGTGGCTTCTTCGGTCTCCTGGCAGCATTTGCCGCTTGGTACAACGCCCTCGCCGGTATTGCGGACAACAGCAACAGCTTCTTCATCCTCCCCGTCGCGCATTTCCCCTGGTCTCCCACTGCTCGCAGTCGCAAGACCGAGCGCGAGACCGCGTAGATTGTTGCGAGGTGCGAAGGTCGATGATCAAAACTCGATTGGATCGGGATCTTGTCCCTGTGTTTCCTTTTTTCCAGATACCCATTCTTGTAAGATCATTGCTGCGAGAATGTAATGTCGGGTCAGCGTTCTGCATGTTGCATTGCGGATGAACTTGACCACCCAATGCTATATCCGAATCTGCAGCAAGTGTAGATGGTCTTTTGCGATGACTTGAATTGCTTTGCCGTTTGCCAGCAACTTTTATAGTTTTGTAATGATGGTGATCTGTTGTTCATGTGGATGGACGATGGATGGGGACGTGTCTGTATCTAGTTTTATTAGTTAATGTATTCAATGATAATGATTCCGCTGCTATATCGTGTTGTAGTGTAAGGTGTGCGATCTCATAGTCCAGTCATGTGTGTTCGACACGAGACATGTTGCGGGCCTGTCGCGCAGCATAGACGTTAGCTCCCACCCGTGCCAGTCATCATTGATCAATAACTATACCACATACCCTCAACATAGAGGCTGACGAATACAGTATATTAGTGTAGCTCCTGTAGGGTCAGCATCAACCATTCGTCCAACAAAAATAAAAAAAAAAAAAAAAAAAAAAAAAAAAAAAAAAAAGGTAAAAATAAAAACACCACAAAAGAGCTGTATACAAGCAGCTCTTAGCGACCAAAGCACAAAACCCTAAATCGATCAATTAGCACAAAACAAGCAAAATCCACAAATTGAGCAATGTAAACAGGCGCTTCTATTTTCTCTGAGCAAGAGTATGCATGGCCATCTGCATAATAGAAAAAGAAGAGATACTAGACGAAAAAGGGGCCGCCAGAACTATTAAGTCTTATAGATCGGGGTTTTCTCGGTCTGCCGTGCAGGTTGGGAATCGTTCGGACGGCAAAGTTTCGGCCCTTTGCTGCAGAATTTTTGCTGCCGACGGGTGTAACTCGGGCTTGGCGTCATCTTGCATGCATAAGCTTGTTTCTTGGTCTTTTCTTTTGGAGTTGTGTTTTTTTTTT